>NC_079189.1:464765007-465065007 GCF_029499605.1 Hyla sarda
CTGGGTGAGGCAGATGAAATAAAACTGACGCTAGCTAAAGCTGATAACCTCACTTCCAGTGGGCGGGTATATCCTGCTAGGGACGAGCCGATTTTTTTTCCTAGTGTCGGTGCCTCCTAGTGGCAAGAGCATATACACATCAGTATAGGTGTCCCCCCAATGAAGAGCGACCGAGAAAGGGAGATTACCCTCCTGAAACGTGTCTTTCCATATGTGATACATACATTTTCTTGGTATTTTGTTATCTTTATATATATTTTTTTTAATTTCAATAAAGGAACTATTGAAACCAAATACTCCTTGCATCCTGACCTTCTTGGGTGGAAGTGCTGCTGCAGTGTTTTTCTACAATTTACTGTTCTCATATTTATATGGACCTCTGCCAAGGCTCCCATCCATACCACTGCTGGCTTGCACACCACCGATCAACACTACTCTTTCTGGACATCACCACAGGTGACAGCATTCCTCATAGAGGATACCCTTCTGCAAACACTGGGACACGAGGCATGGCCATCTCCTATTTTTTTCCTCTACCTCTCCTTTTCAAAGAGTAGACAGTGTCAAAGTATAAAGGTCTTCCAGTTTCAAGCCTCTGTTCCCATATGCTTTTATGTGACCACTTTATATATGGCAGAGGATAAGGCATTTTTATAATCCTTTTTATAATAGTCCTGCTTTTGCATATTCTGTAATCTATTTCCAAGCTGACGTTCTGTGTTAGCAGTGACCTGTCAATTCCTGCAGTAAGATCAAACAAAATTATGTACAGAACCCGCTTACCTGTAGTGATAAATAAAAACCATCATCTGGTCCAATCTGTTCAGCCCAGATTTTAGTTGCGTCCTCCCAAGACATTCCTCTTTCTACACTTATCTATAAACATTAGAATTTTGTTAGACAACTTTCACAAAACAGGCCAAAAAAAGATACAAGATTACTACATGCAGAATAAAAAAATCATTCACACTAGAGCATGATAGACGAGTGGAAATCATTACACTGGCAACTGAATGTCCATAGGGTTTACAGAAAAAAGTTGGGTATCATGAGGGCAGTTAATAATATGAAATACCCCACACACCGATACACTTTCTGCTATAACCTTAAGGTTCCCCTATCACTTAAATAACACACTTACTGTGTACAGTTCCACATGACCTGACGTGGAATAACCTGGGGTCAGGAACTTCTTAACTTCAGTTTTTCTAACCTTTTCATCCCCAGAACCAAGATCTGTTGAGATAAATAACATCCTTAGAACATGTAATCAACAAGCAGGTTATTATTTTTTACCAATTAATAAACCTCTCTACCCAATTTTATTTACTTAAACCCTATCCCTTATGTGAAATCAAAACTACTTGCCATTTAAACTATACATTACTATTTGCCATATCGGATTGGCGCCTCCTGCTGGTTTCTGTTAACTGTGTCTATCTTTCTGTAAGGCTTTCAATGCAAGACATGCATGTGCTGTAAAACACACTGTGCAGCCATTTCTCCCTCCATCATCCTAGCACATTCATTACATTTTTCCCTGCTTCTTCTATTCTGATCAGACTATATGCAGTAGTGTAAAGCAAGCAAGACATCCACGGATCAGCTGACTGTATTGCAAAAGCACAGTTCAGTCTCAACATGTATAAAACCGATCAATGTGGGGAATGTGCATTTGAAAGAACAATACAGTAAAGCCTTTGTGAAAAAAAACAACTTAATGGTGTTTATAGAGTATTAGTAATCAAACAACACACACAAACACAAAATTCCCTTTTCACAAAAATAAAAAACAACAACTCCAAAACCAAAGCCTGGTGCCACTAATAATCCTCTCCTAAAATGTAACTTTTAATATAGTATTAATAACACACACAATACATGGAGTGTTCGATCATTACCTAGAATACCCATGTCATATCTGCCATTTTTCTTTGCATTCTGTATAACTGCATTGAGCGTGTCAGCGAAGTACTGAAAGAGAGCATTTTGCTGGTGCACTTCCATGCCCAAAATACGGTTAAGGAACTTTCCAATATTGTTGTAATCTGTAAAGAAAAAACAGTGGAACAATTTTTTTTTACAAAATGAAATAAAATAAGACATTTGCTACTGGTTTATAAAATGTAATGTGTCCTGGGTTATACCATGACTTGCTGACTAGTGGTGGTCCCACTGTCACCATAAATAATGCACTGCAGAGAACAAATAAGGGCACACCAAGATACACACATCCTAGATCTGAATGAATGAACTAAATCGTTTGAAATACTTTCGTCTTTACACAATTGAATGTGCTGATAACAAAATCACACAAAAATTATCAATGGAAATCAAATTTATCAACCCATGGAGGTCTGGATATGGAGTCACACTCAAAATCAAAGTGGAAAGAAAAAATACAGGCTGTTCCAACTTTCATGTAATGTCCTTAAAACAAGTCAAAATGAGGCTCAGTAGTGTGTGTGTGTGGCCTCCACGTGCCTCCCTACAACGCTTGGGCATGCTCCTGATGAGGTGACGAGGTGGAATCCCGGATAACCAACCAAAGAAAGGGAAAAATAGTCCGGGAAAAAAGATGAAGAAATTGGTGGGTGCAGTGTGTCCCCCAATGAAGGCTATGAGAAAGATATTACGGTGAGTACACAAAAATCTCCTTTTCATCGGTCGCTTTTCATTGGGGGACACCTAACTGATGGGACGTACCAAAGCAGTCCCCAAGGGTGGGAAAAACAGAAAAAAAAGTCAGCCCCCAGGTCAGAGACACACTAGACCCAGAAATTAAGCTCCCGAAAGATCTCCTGCACAGCCGCAGACCCAAAAGCCCGCCATGAGAACCCAGAAGGCGACAACCGCTGTACTGGTGTGATACAGATAGTCTGAACGCCCTGCAACCCAGGAGGACATGGACCCCGAAGGAAGGAGGAGCGGCAAACACCTTGAAAAAGCATCTGAGATACCAGAGAGACCGACAAGTAAATTGGAGACGTAGAGTCACCTGGAAGACGAACCCCTGAAGAGTAAGGAAAACAGAAGTCCGTGAAAACTCTCCGGGCGACAAACTTCCATGAATAAGTGAAGGAGTGCAGAACAGCAAAGACCGCCCCGACTAATGGGCCCATGGAGGAGCCTTGGCCAGATCACTACACATGCCCAAGATCCGAACCATCACCAAAACCCAAGGAACCTGAAGAGCCGCCTAAAAAGAAGGCACGCCACAGCATCCTAGGACAGAGTCTAAGCCGACGAGACCAACCAGCCATAGACCCCAGTAGTCTGAGCGGACCAGAGCACTCTGAAGAAACATTCCGCCAGAATGGTAACGGAGGGAGAAACAAATGAGAACCCAGCTGGGATTCTCAGGGTCTGGGCACAGGAAGGATGACTCCAGAAGACTGTGGTGTCAGTGCAGTACAACCGATACAGACACAAGGGAAGGAAGAACACACCCCTTCCAGGGAGAATGCACAAACTCCTTCAACAGAAAGAGACAAGGCTGCGTGAGCAGCAGTAGATAACCCAAAAAAACAGAAGGAGAGCCAGGCTGTGATAGTGGACAGTAAGCACACAAGCCTAGACAGTATAAATCTCTGTTGAACACTCTCAGCAAAGAAACAAGGGCCCCGCCAGATACTCCACCTAAATAGTGGGAACTGCTAGATGGCATTATCTTGGCAGCAGAAAAGAATTCACAATATAGTCCCTCCAGAGGAGAGAAAACAAGGGTGGTCGAGAGGAAAACTCAAGTATAGACCCATGCCAAGCACCCTGATCCCCATACCCCCTGTGGCAAACCGCGCCAGGCTCAGTGAGAGCAGGGAAACGCTGCCCCACAGACACGGGACAAGTACTGGGTGGATGGAGCCCCTAGGCCCCTGCGGCAACCATCGCTGTCTGGAGGAGCCACTTTGTGTCTCAAGAGGGATCGGAATCTTGTACACTGGAGCTGGAAAAAAAAAAAAAAAAAAACCCCACAAGATGTGTTGAGAGCCAATCTAGACCATAACAAGTAGGTGCCTGAGCCACCCCGAACAGAAACCCTGGAATAAAAAAAAAAAAAAAAAAAAAACACTTGGAGGCATATGGAGGGGCTGAACTGACTGTTGCCTCAGCAGGCCCCATGACAGAAAGAAGTGCTAAACCACCGCAGAACTGCGGAAACAAAATCAACAGAAGCGCATCCCACCGAACAAAGGGAAAAGTGGGCCCTACACCTACAGAGCGGTCTTAGCAAATGTAGGAACAGAGACATGGGTACCCCACGATAAGCAGTGGGGTACCAAGACTGCAGACACGAAAGAAACTGCAGACATCCAAGGGACTAGCAGAAAGGGAGGCATGTCTCTAGCAGATCAACAGTGCAACCTAAGAAGGAGAACAGAGTGATGCTGCTGTTGCTGAGAAAGTCCCTGGGACCTGCAGAAAATAAGCCCACATCCCATCTCCTAATGGTGCCAGACACAAAACCTGCAGACGCAGACTTTGGAGATGAAGAATGAATGCAGAGCAGGAAAAATGCAGACAGTGTGACATACAGGTAGAAAGGGTCCGTAGAACCCACAGATACACACCCTGCAGAACTATACCTGGAAGAGAGACCCCTGCCTGCAGCCGCAGCGTCGGCAAAAACGGGGAAGGCGACCAGGTGGATTAGAACACCATACAGACAGTCTGGCCATGTGGCAAAGGGACCGTGGCCTCGCAGGGTCCCGCATACAGAAACACACGGTGAGGTGAGATACCAGCCTGTAGAGAGAGTAGCAGGCACACTGAGAGGGACCTGGCTAGGTAGGTAACCCTGTAAACCAGTATGTGGTGTATTGTATAAGGCCCATGGGGCAACACGGGGTGACTGGTCTGAAACTACACCACGGCAGTGGGTAACCTGAACTACCATCCACGGGGTGAAAGTGTGCGGTAGTTGACCTGACGCATGGATGTGGAAATTGTATCGCCCGACGCCCGGGACATGCAGTTCCGGGCGCCGGGCAGGTGAATTCTTAAGGCATTTAGTCCTGCATCGGGCAAGCAGGCGTGAGGAATTCACATATAACGGGGCAAATCGGTTTTACCCTATAACTTAACTCCTATAGACTGCAGCTGTGCGCTGCAGCCTATAGCGAGCCGCGAAGGACGACAGCGTCCCGGCATAGGCGTGTGCGATGACGTCACTCATCGCGCGCCCCTCCGTTTGGACCGAGGATGCGGTCCAGTAACAGTGACTGCTGAGCAGGGGATCAGAGAGGAGGGTAGGCTTAGTAAATAATGTGGTAAGGAGAGGGGAGGGGGTTGGGCTGAAATATAATGACACAAGGGGCATCAGAGGGGAGAGGCCCCAGCAGGCAGCATGAAGGAATTGTTCCATTCCCTGCATGACACGGCTGCTGAAATGCCCCCTCCATGTATCTATGGGGGGGCGCACATGTCGGTTGCTGTGTCATGCGGACAAGCCCCCACTTGTGCCAGGGCCCCTTACAAAATATCAGAGGGAGGGGTTTCCCAGCGGTCAGGATAAGTTATTTTGCACTGAAGTATTCCATTAATGGGGCGGCCTTACTAATCAGGGACCCTATCCACCTAATGGGGTGACATACTGGTTTGCCTATCAAATTTTTATTGATAAAAAACCTTATTTAAGTATAAAGCCTGATGGGCTGTATTTGTGCGAGGGGCGAAAGTAATTATCGCTCCCTGCACTTCCAGGTGGGGCTCATTGGGAACAGGTGGGGGCGTGGGTATATAACTTCCCCCTCTCCTACAGGGGCAGAGCACGTGTCATTTGTGGAACCCTCCCAACCCTCCCTTATCTTATTCCTTCACTCTAGTGCATGCCCTCTATAGGCGTGCCCTCATTGCACGGTTATGGCACAACTCAGACCGCTATGCTAGGGTAAGATCTTGTATAGGTATGTAGGCAATCTTTCCTGTCACTAGTACACGTATGGAGCCCCGATCACAAATACTATTTAGGTTACAATTATTTTGTACCAGGACAAGTGGATTTTTATGAGGGACAAGTAGATTCTGCTCCGTTTTAGTCCCTTGGACAAGTAGTTTTTTCTTTAAATTTCCACACCCCTGTGACGTAGTGGTAAGCCATGCGGAAAACAGTCTGGCTGGCAGGCATAGGATTCCTGGGCCCCCAGGGTCACTCCATTCAACCTCCCACAGAAAGCGGGGTACTAGAGTGCGGCCTAGCCAACGGGCGACCTGGTGGAGTAGAAAAAACAGATGAAGGATTGTACGACTGGTATCAATCTCGAATACCTGTAGGGACCCTACTACAGACCCCTTACCCAGCCGTGGGGTACGGGAAAACTGGCTATGTCCGTGGCAGCCCAGAGGTCAGCGACCGATGGTGGCTGAAACAGTGTAAACAACGGTCTGGGTGAACAATAACACCCCCAGGCATTTGGCGAAAAAAGGGGGGGAAAAGTCAGACCGGCGATAACTGTGCCCCTTTGTCATAGGTGGGAGGGTGGGAAGGCAGAGAAACCCCACCCCCTGGGAGAAAGAGGGAGGCAGAGGAGCCTTGGAATGCATCTGTGGGACACGCTGGGTCAGCTCTACAATACCGTGCACAGCAGTGGGGTACCGGAACTCCAGCCACAAAAACATCAGTCGTGTGGACAGGTGGCAGAAGAAAACAAGCGGACAACTGTCTGGTTGACTGGCGTGGATCCACAGTGGACAGCGAGTCACACCGCCGGGCACCCCGCACATCGGTGAGGCACCGGAACTCCAGCCGCAGACAACAGCCATGAGAAGTGAGACAGGCAGTGTAGTAAACCATGCAGACCGTTGTCTGGTTTACTGGTATGGATCCATAGTAGTCAGCGAGTCATTCCGGCAGCACCTCGCACAGTAGTGAGGTACCAGAAGTCCAGCCGCAGATACACCATCCATGAGATGTGTGACAAGTGGTGTAGGAAACCATGCAGACCACTGTCTGGCTTACTGGTATTGGTCCATAGTAGACAACGATTCATCCCGTTGGAACCGCGCACAGTAGTGAGGTAACTGCATCCAGCCGTAGGTACATCAGCCGTGTGATGTATGACAGGTGGTGTAGGCAACCATGCAGACCCACTGTCTGGCTTACTGGTATGGGTCCCTAGGAGACAACGGAAGACTCCATAGGAACACAGTAGTGAGGTACCGGACTCCAGCTGCAGATACGTCAACCCTGTGATGCGTGACCAGCGGCAGAGAAAAGCCAAGCAGGCCACAGTGTGGTTTACTGGCAAGGGTCCATAGTATACTACGGGCCACTTCATTGGCACCTCGCACCAGCAGTGGGGTACCGAGTGTGAGCCGCGGACGCGGCAGCCATGAAATAAGTAACAAGCGAGACACAGTAATGAGGTACCGGACTCCAGCTGCAGATACGTCAACCCTGTGATGCGTGACCAGCGGCAGAGAAAGGCCAAGCAGACCACAGTGTGGTTTACTGGCAAGGGTCCATAGTATACTACGGGCCACTCCATCGGCACCTCGCACCAGCAGTGGGGTACCGAGTGTGAGCCGCGGACGCGGCAGCCATGAAATAAGTAACAAGCAAGACTACTGTCTGGCATAATAATATCAGGTCTAATCCATGCCCACACAGGAATATTCTCCTGAGGACCGTGTGCTGGATGAGGGGATCCATAGCACTAGCCGCAGATGCGATAGCCTGTGGAGAAGGGAACCCCATAGCATGACATGCCAAGAAACACACCTAGGATGGATGGCTTGCAGACCAGACAAAAGAGGAATCGTAAAAGAAACCTGAGCGTCTGGCAGCAATGCAAAAGAACTTGCCCATTGTATGGCACTCAGTGGTAGAAGGGAACATTTGCTGGAATATGACCCCCAGGTTCCAAGGAGACTTGAATCGCTGGTAACAACCCGCCACAGCGGTTTTCATATGCTCCACGACAGGGAGCCACAATGCCGAATTAGAAAGGCTACAACAGAAATGAGGGTGCAATATAAGTTTGGCCAGAAGAGAGCGCCAAACGACAGCAATTTTTTATTTTTTTTTACCGGGAAGAAAAAAACACACACACATGCAGGCAGCCCCAGGAGCTGTGACTGTACGGAGCAGAATGCCTAGCAGCACCTGCTAAGCCGCCACACAGCTCCGAGGCTAAACTCCCACCGGCCGCAGCGCAGGGGGGCCGACAGAGCCACTCTGCTACAGAGGGTCGCCGACACCCGAATGGTGGAGGAGCGGAGCCTAACTCCGCTCACAGCAATACAGCAGCAGGTAGCATAAGAGGCGGCCGTGGCGAGAGCCGGAGGTGAGGCGCTGTCTGGCCTCTCTGTTCCTAACGGGGGAGAAGGAGGGAGGAGCCATGCGCCTCCATTATTCCTGGACCGTGCGCTGCCGGGCATCACCCAGTGCGGTCGGCACCTGGGAAAAAACGGCGAAAAGGAACAGCAAGGCTGTTCAGAGGTGAACTGGCAAAAACTCCTGTGGAGGGAGCTGCTGTAAAATGTCAGCGGCTGTCCTCCACAGGACTCAGTATGCATAAAACACAGCCCCCCAAGGGGACCTGAGGGAGCCCAAATATGAACCCCCAATAAAAGAGAGTCCCACAGGGAGAGGGAGGGAGGATATATACTCACCTGTCTTCTATACTCACCTCAAGATGTCTTCAGCCAGCTTTTTAGTCACCTGCATCACGTCATGCTGCTACAGACCAAGACGAGCAGGGAAAATAGGGGGACTCGGACCCTAGGTGCAACCCCAGGCACTGGCTGTTGGCGGGAAGGGGTTAACGGTGCATTTAGTCTTATGTCCCGTGCCCCTTTGCCGCATATGGGGGAACAGGTAGCGCCATGCTCCTGAACCCCCACCTGAACAAAGGAAAAATAAGGGACTAAAAAAAAATCTAACTAAACAGCCCTTACTAGAAAATAAAAAAAGACCAGGTCTGGAAGCACAGACCTGTGTCTTGCCTCCTTGCTGACACTAGCTAAAACTGATTACCTCACTGCAGGTGAGCGGGTATATCCTGCCAGGGAGGAGCCAGCTTTCTCCTAGTGTGAGCGCCTCCTAGTGGCAAGAGCATATACCCATCAGTAAGGTGTCCCCCACCCTCCACCCCATTTTTTTTCTAATTAACTGGTGCCAGAAAGTTACAGATTTATAAATTACTTCTATTTAAAATCTTAATCCTTCCAGTACTTAGCAGCTGAATGCTCTACATGAAGTGCTTTTCTTTTTGAATTTCCTTTCTGTCTGACCATAGTGCTCTCTGCTAACACCTCTGTCCATTTTGGGAACAGTTCAGAGCAGGATAGGTTTGCTATGGGGATTTTCTCCTACTCTGGGCAGTTCCTAAAATGGACAGAGGTGTTAGCAGAGAGCACTGGTCAGACAGAAAGGAAATTCAAAAAGAAAACAAACTTCCTGTGAACCATATAGCAGCTGATAAGTACTGGAAGGGATAAGATTTCAAAATAGAAGTAAATTTACAAATCTGTTTAACTTTCTGGCACCAGTTGAATAAAAAAAATATAATACATTTCCAGTGGAGTACCCCTTTAAGCAGGAAAAACGAAAAGGGGCAGTTGTGATGTGTGATCTTCCCAGCAGCGCAGATCAGCAAGCTGTGTTATTTTTAAGAAATACAAACATAATCAGATGTAGTGGGGAGTTTTTGTTTTTTTTAATTGATAAATGACAAAGAACATCCTGCCAATTGTTGAATGGCTGTTAGGAGATATGGAGTAAGAGTTATTAAAACCTATGCAGAGGAAAAGTGGAGTAGTTGCCCATAGCAACCACTTGGATTGATTCTTTTATTTCTTTTAAAAAGGCCTCCTCCTGATGGGTTGCTATGGACAACTGCACCACTTCCTTTGCACAGGTTTTGATAAATCTCAGCCAAAAAGTTAGATAAACCAGTGAATAAGTAGATTTTTTAAACTTCCTGTAAAATCTCTTTCTTTGAGGATCCATTGGGGGACACAGGAACCGTGGGGTATATCTTGCTGTCACTAGGAGGCTGACACTAGGCATTAACAAAAAAATAAATAAATAAAAATAAAAAAAAGAAGACGTTGGCCCCTCCTGGCAGGATATACCCCACCCAATGACTCAGCTAATCAGTTTAGTCCCAGAGCAGTGGGAGGGAACCGACAACCACAAAAAAGTACGAGTAAGGTCCAGACAAAAACAACCCCACTGACAGGCAACCAACCCCCATGTCAACAAACTAACAACCAACAGGTGGGTGCTGTGTCCCCCAATGCACAAGTGCCGATTGAGAAGCTTCAAAATCGCGAATTGGACAGACCGTTCCCCCTTTCTTGGGAACGAGGAAAAGCCTGAAAAACTTTCCCAGGACAGCACTGGCACGATGACCCCCTGAGCAAGGAGGGTGTGGAGTGCAGACTGAAAAGCCACAGCCAAGGCAGGAGAGCGGGGAGGACAGGACTGGAAAAAAGATTCCAGAGAAAAGAAAAAAAAAATCGATTCGGAAGCCGTCGGAAAAGACATCCTGAGCCCAGGAATCCTGGACCTGCGCCAACCAAACGTCCAAAAAGAGGGACAGGCGACCACCCACTTCAAGAAGAATACTCTGGTGGGGGGCGACCCCCTTCAGGCAGAGGTAGACTCTCGAGTACCTGGCTTGGCGGAAAAAAAGTCCAGAACGTCCGTCCTGGTTCCAGGAGGGACGCGCTTTGAAGGAAGGAGCCTTCTGAAACTGCTGGTTTGTCCTTGCGGCCCGAGGCAAAAGGACCGAAACGAAGAGGACATGCGGTGAGAATCTGTGCAACGCTCCTTATTCTATGGAGCAGAGAGCTCTTACCGCCTGTAACCTCAGAAATGATTTCATCCAGGCATTTGCCAAAAAGACTGCCGCCAACAAAGGGCATCTCTGTAAGTTTTCTTGGAGGCCGCATCGGCATTCCAGGCCTTCAGCCACATAGCTATCCACTTCTCTACCAAATTTCCAGAAGAAAAGGCCGCACAACGGGCGGACTCCAGGGACGCCGGGCACAGATAATCACTAGTGTTGGAGATCTGAATGGCCAGGGCAGCCAGATCATCTGGAGGTGCCCCAGATAAAACGCCTTGGCTTGGAAGCCCAGGCTGACAACGCCTTGGATACCTAAGTGGCAACGAAGCAAGGACTGTTTGTAAATGATTATTGTGTGAGAGCCAGGTGGGACGGCACAGCCATAGCAGGGCAAGCAGGGGCAAGAGGGGACCCCGACCAAGGGCACATCCCGAGCACTGGTCGGTGGCAAGAAGGGGGATAACGGTGCATACTTTGTGGGGGATCAGACAGCGCCATGCTCCTGCCGCCCCAACCTAAATAAAATAAAGGAATAACTAGAAAACAAAAAAAAAATAAGACCAAGTCTGGAGAGCTCCAGACCTGTGTCTGCCTCCTACTGACACTAAGCTAAAACTAATTAGCTCAGAGTCACTGGGTGGGGTATATCCTGCCAGGAGGGACAGACTTTTTTTTGTTAATGCCTAGTGTCAGCAAGATATACCCCACGGTTCCTGTGTCCCCAATGGAGCCAAACAAGAAATACAGCGTTACATCTACAAACCTGAACCTATATTATACTTCATATAGTTCTTTACATTTCATGACTCATGTGGCCAGATTTAGCAATGTGAGACTAATTAGTCAGATTTTTGGCTCTGAGTAATAAATCAGTGCCATATTTATTTCAATATTTAAAAGATACTTTAAACATAAAAAGAATATAAGAACAACGGAAACAAAATATAGGGGGAGGGAAAAATCCACGGAAACCCAGAAAGGGCAAAAAGGGGAATTCAGAAACGTGCCCCATGAGTGGAAGATGGCAGAGCTCTCAGGGCCACTCTGTCGGCACCATGATCCTGGGCTGGCATAAGGGAAGAGGAGGTGGGCCCAACAGAGAATTGTTGCATGGCACATTCCACAACAGGCCGGGAGTGGGAGATAAAAAAGTTAGAGATCGGCACTGGAGGATCATTAAGGTGGTGCGGAAGGCTTCCCAGCACATCTTATCTGTCACCCTCCCATCAGAAAAAGTAAAATCCCCCCATACAGTGGCAGCCTCGTCCTGAGTTAAAAGTTAGAAGTCCAGCATTGCTGCACTGCAAACCACACACCCATAATACTTTTTGCTTTGCTTGCTCAATGCTTGCACAAAGCTTTATCTGCTCTTGTTCTACTAACCAAACATACAAAACTAGGTTTCTAAATGAAATAATTTATTTCAGGTTAACGTGGATAAGTGTATAACAAAGTAGTGCAAACTGTTTAGAAGGTTACATCAACCTGAATTAGCAACAATACAGCTCTCCAAAAGGAAAATGCATAATATCTGGCAATCATACCTTTATCAAGAGTCAAAATTCCAGATCGGTCTTCCACATTTATAAGTCCAACTCCAATCAACCCTTGGCGGACATCTAAATGTGAAAACAAAACAGGGAAGGAGATCGTGTGTCCTTGAGAATTAGATTCAATTCAAGTAGACATACAAAAAGAAAGAACCTGTTACTTTGAAAATTTTGTTCATTCTGAAGGAAGAGTGTTAAAAAGATTTTGCACAAACTTGTTAATTCTAAAATGCAGTCTATTAACATTACTATGTAAGCTTCGAATTCTACACTTAGTGCTACTTTTAGTTATTAAATAAAAAATAAACCTTTTATATTTCTCAATATTAACAATAAACCTCACCTTTAAAGAAGTCACCAGGATAATCTGGTGGGGGTGAAACCAAAGGAGCATCCAAGCTAACAATAGACTTCATAACGATTTCCAAAGCATTCCTGCCATACTGTAATAAAAAAACAAAGCAAGATAAAGGAATAAATCTAGCAAACAAAGTCCACGAGAACATTAAGGTAGACTAAAATGGCTAGCTACACTGGACCATCATCATTACCTTGTTATCAAAGTTAAAGCGACTTAAATCCCTTGATTCTGTTGCTCTTCTATCACCATGAGTCAAAGCACCCTAAATAGGAAAAGAAAAAAAAAAACAACTTGTGAAATATTTTAACATTTAAATGACTTGGCAAGCAAGAAAAGTGGACACTGTATGATTTCAAGGACAGACTATACGCATGGTGATATTGATGGCCCCAAAAAACAAACCTAACAGGAGTGTATAAACTTACCAAGCTTTCTAATCTTTTGGCAACAATTGAAGCAAATCTTTGTTCCCCAGCCAATTCTGAGATGAGGAAGACATATTCTGGAGCAGTAACTTGATTAGATCTGTGTGTCCTACCTACAGAAAACCAGTTTTAAAAATGTAAGAACACTGTTGAACATAAAAAATTTATATTTTTCATACTACAAACAAAATGAAATCAGCATATGCATGCACACTTTGCCTCATAAAGTACAACCCACCAAACTGCTGAATAGCTCGATCTGCACTCCAAGGCAATTCCAATGTCATATGTACTCTTCTTCTCTGATTTTTAGCTCTGCGGTCAGCTTGTAATGAAATTCCTGAACTAGCAGCTTCTGAGATGATTGCTATATTCTAAAAAAAATAAAAATTCATTAACTATCTACTGGGTACTTAAACAGTCTCAGCTCCAATTGAAGTGAATAAGACCTGAAGTTGCAGTACAATTTCATGTTTATAGACTGAACATAGAATAAAAGGGCTTGGATATGAAATGGGAAGTAAAGAGCCCAATTCCTCCTCCGCATTTTATGTGCCTGGCCTGGTATAATGTAGTCCACATACTCTCTGGCGCTGTTGTGTTGCTCTATGGTGCAGCACAACCACGTGGGAGGGAGCACTGGGAGTGACTTCCTGTTAGGAACAGAAGGGGTCCTTCTTATCGCCATCAAACTCTTTATTTTCCACCTGTAGACCCACATGAGGGCTTGTTTTATGCACCACCAATTGTACTTTGTAATGACATCACAAATTTTACCACAGAATCACTCAAATTAGCAAAACTTTTTGTGTGTGTGTGTGTGTGTGTGTGTGTGTGTGTGTGTGTGTGGGGGTGATTCTATGCAGTGCACTTTTCACAGTGACGCATTATATTTATTCTATAGGTTCATATGATTACAATCATACCCAATTTATATAGGTTTCGTTTTATATTACTACTTTTAACCCCTTAAGGACCCAGCCCATTTTCACCTTAAGGACCTGGGCATTTTTTTCACATCTGACCACTGTCATTTTAAGCATTAATAACTCTGGGATGCTTTTACTTTTCATTCTGATTCCGAGATAGTTTTTTGTGACATATCATCCCCCCCCCCCCCCCCCCGTGATCTGCTATTGGTCGGTCGCTTCTGGATTGGAGGGGTGGCTCAGTCCTATACCTTCTTTGACACCCCGACCCGTATGACCCGGAATGGCCGGTCTGAATTGACCGGCGATTGCCGACATGGGGGGAGGGGGGGCTGGGTGGTCCCCCAGGGGTTTGCACGGGATGCCTGCTGAATGATTTCAGCAGGCATCCCGGTACAGGTACACCCTGGGTCCTTAAGTACCAAGGAGCCAGGGCGTACCCATATGCCCTGGGTCCTTAAGGGGTTAAAGAAAATTATAGAACTTTTTGCACAAAAACGAGTATGCTTAAAATTGTCCTCTTCTGAACTCTAACTTTTTCTGTAGACAGGGATGTATGAGTGCTTATTTTTATCTTTAGTTTTTATTGGTTCCTTTTTGTTTTGATGGGAGTTCTTGATTACTTTTTATTAATTAATTTTTTCTGGTGTATGACGTGACCAAAAATCTGCAATTCTGGTATTTGTTTAGTTTTTTTACATTTACACCATTGTCCGCACAGTTTCATTAATGTTATATTTTTAATAGTCCTGACATTTACGCACACGGCGACTCAGAATAGGTTTGTTTATTTTTGTTAACATTTTATATAAAAATGGGGAAAAAGAGGGGGGATTTAACCTTTATTTGAGGAGGAGCTTATGAACATTTATTTTTCTTCTCTTTTTTCCCTTCTTTAATACAATTTTTTAGTCCTCATAGGCCAGGGTTTTCCAAACAATGTGTCTCCAGTTGTTGCAATACTACAACTCCCAGCATGCCCAGACAGCCATGTTGGGAGTTGTAGTTTTGCAACAGCTAAAGGCACACTGTTGGGAAAAAAACTGCCATGGGGACTATTACTTGAAATCTTGTGATCTGCCACAGGCAGAGCACTGAACAGTGTTATCGGCACTCCATTACTACAGGCTGCCTACACTATTGGAGTGCTGATCAGACCGAAGGACAAAGGTAAGGAACCTCTGCCTGTCCTCTCAGCTGATCGGGACAAGGCAGCATTTCCACTGAGCTACTGTCAGTTACTTTAGCATATTAGACGCCGCAATCAACTTTGATCGCGGCATCAAAAAAGGGGTATGTAAGCAGCATGCAAGGGAAGGGGTATTGTGACGTCACAGCTCCGCCCCCTCGTGAAACCCCACCCCCTCAATGAAAGTCTATGGCAGGGGGCATGCGGCAGGAAAGATCCCAGGGGTCCTCAGCATCAGGACCCTCGCGATCAGACCTCTTATCCCCTTGCCTTTGGACAGGGAATAATATGTCTAGGAGCGGAGTACCCCTTTAATGACGGACATCACCCGGATTGGTGATGTCCAGCATTAGCCAGTATGAAGCGAGCTCAGTTCCTGATCTCGCTTCATACACCTGCCACACAGTTTACTAACGGTGGGCAGACGTGGTGGGGTTAATCTCCTCCCAGCTCTGAGTACCACTGGGAGGAGAAAGGCCGCATACTAAAGGGGCCGGGCCATGCCCACAGGAGCTAAGCTTACCCCCTGAGCCAGGCTCTGCTCCCTTATTTCACCTAACTTTTGGCTCCTGTGTGGCGCAGCCCGGCCCCGCCCCTCCATTGGACGGCCCACTGTTTCTCCTCACAGTAGTGTTTATATAATTGCAAAATTTTGTGAAAGGCTAAATTGACAAATATCGTAATCGAATCGCTATAATTGCGGATTGCGATATTGTGCAGCCCTACCAGGTACAGTACTAACACTCAGAAGTGAAGAAAGCTGCACATTTGCACAGCCAATTCTCCAGTCACAATCCACCTTCCGAGTGTCTCCCTTGAGATAGGATACAATTGGATGGGATTGGTGGGGGTAAAATACTAACCTTTTCACCATCCATGAACCTCTGTTTCTCTGTGATGTTTAGGATTTCTACAGGTACATCAAGTTCTGATCGAGACTCATACGATATGCTTCCATCATCATTACTGACCACTCTGCCTTTCCGACCGGTCATCTTTAATAAAAGCAAATACAAGTCTAGACACAAACTTACACACAAGACAGCTGCATGCTTTAGGCTGGTTCAAGTCATCATCCATTTTCACAATGTGTTAGTGAAAGTCCAACTACTAGGAGTCCTACCAATCATGAAAACAGGGGTTCTTTGTGTCCCATTTAAATGGGAAAGTGGTCAGACATGCACTGTGGCTGCATTCACCCCAAGAGCCTGAACATTTTTTTTTACAAACACTACACTCCGTTTCCTTCTTTAGGGCCAAACAGTGAGGGTACATATCCAACCAATCCTACAGTGAAATGGATTACATGTTCTTGTAACTGTGGGTGGACACAGTGGTAAAACCTTTACTGATCATTATAGGAAGAGAGTTGGGGGAGGGAATGCTTAAATCATAAGACTGTACATTTGTTTCTGATATGTAAAAAATTTCTTACAGTATTTTTAACTGATAAACTATGTGCCCTGGTGCTACGTTATGTATATCCTCAATTAACTTCTGTCTGGCGTGGGTCATGCCTTTTTGTATTTTTGTGCATTCAACGCTAATTTACAATGTTATCTTGGGCTGCACAGCAAGCTGGAAAAGGCTTGAGATGACAGCAATTCCTAGTGCACAAAAAAGCAGACAGTCCAGGGGTATGAAATGGTAATAGAAGTAAACTGATAGCATAAATAACTTTGCATAAGAGAGACAGCTTTAAAATTAAAAAATCCTGGAAGATCGCTTTAACAGAATATGCACTTAAATAGAAAAGCTGATAATAGCAATACATTACCTCTGCCACATTATCCGGTCCACCAAGTTCATCAATAAGCTCATCCAAAGTATTTGGGGGAAGAGCTTCTGCTAAATTATCCAGTTTATCCAGCAGCTCTTTTTTCATTTGTTGAGCCCTTTCCACAGCATCTTGGCTGGTCATGCAGCTGTTACTGGCATTGGTATTACTGGAAACTGGAGTGCTGGAAATAGCTTAAAAATATACATATTATATTTAAGGAAAAGTGGTTATTTTGCAGCAGTTTATCTACACAAATCATTGTTGTCTTTCAATTCCACTAATCACCTGGAAGGCTGGGGGCAGTGCTTGCAGGGGCAGATTTGACAGCAGATGAAAAGCTGGGACGCTTAGACCCAAGTCCTGAAGCTAATAAGGCACTGTGAATGGAGTCTGGATCAATGCTTTTCTTTTTCTTTTTATCCTTACTTTTCTTGTGTTCTTTTCTTATTAGCCAAGGATCTGCAAAAAAAAAACAACAAAGTAAAAAAAAAGTAAAAAGATTCACTTAATAGGTACACTGCATAACTACACTTGTTGAAGGAAATAAATAAATAAATAAAATAAATAGGGATTGTAAAGTCTTAATATAAAATCTCAGCCTAAAATACCTATCTGACAAACTGGGCAAGGCTTTTATTTATTTATTTGTTTTTTTAAGAGAATCTGTTTCATTGAGTGTTAAAGGTTTTAATTCTGTGATATTTGCCTTGCCATGCTAAACTATACAGATTTGTTAACAGAAATGCGCCCAGTCCACACAAAATAGCCATTACCATCTTCATCATCGCCACTTGATTCATCTCTAAATGGATTAAAGTCATCATCATCTCCAGAGCTCACAGACTTAAAGCTTTCACTTTCACTTTCAGCCTCTTTATCAGAGGAGTCAGACCCACTATCCATTTCATCTGAACTGCTGCCAGCAAGTCCACCTGTTTTACGAGGCTTCTTGGAGTTTCGTGATAGCTCTTCACCTAGAACAATGTATTAAGAATATTGAACAAGCATTCTGGAATTGTTTTTGCTAATATAGTACAGAATGTGAAGGTTTTTGAGTATGCATTTTTCTTACCTTTTTTTGCTGATGTAGCATGCATTAGATAGGCTCCATTTTGCTTTACAAATGCACAATGTAGGTTCTGCAATGCAGCCTACATTTCCCATGATTGCTCTAGCTTTTGCTGGCACATTTGATTATTGCAAATGGTCATCTCATCAGGCTGTTAGTGTTGTACATTAAGTGCAGTTCTAATTAGTTTTTGTTACTCGACCTATTATAGCAACTTTCTGAAGATTTGATGTTTCAAGGCTTTGTTCACTAATATTTACTGCAGTTTAGCCATTTTTTGCAGCCATTTTCCAAGATTGTGGTAACAATTACAAGTCTTTACCCAATTTTACACAATTGCAGTACAGGGGGGGGGGGGGGGGGGTAAGAGAAGAGAAAAAAAAGAAAAAGGCTTCAGGGGAGGTGTATAACTGCTATATATCCTGATCCCATATAGAGGTAGCAGATGCAGCTCGGAAGGGGTGGCAAGGGAATCTGGTAGGTGACGTCACCCTGTAGTCCACAGGAAGTCAAGAAAATTTTGTAGTTCTTCCAGTCTGACCACAGTGCTCTCTGCTGCCAACTCTGTCCATGTCAGGAACTGACCAGAGCAGGAGAGGTTTACTATGGGGATCTGCTCCTACTCTGGAAAGTTCCTGACATAGGCAGACAGCACTGTGGTCAGACTTGAAAGACCTACATAACTTCCTCTGTAGCATACAGCAACTGATAAGTAGTGGAATTAAGATTTTTTTTTTTTAAATAGACAACTGACAAATCTGTATAACTTGCTGGCAAAAGTAGATTTGACATTTTTTTTCTTCCTGTGTAACCCTTTAGGCCCCCTTCATACTACCTTTGCTGCCCGTCGAGAACAGATGTCAGTCCCTTTTTTCCCTCACTAGAAAGGCCGTTCTCATGACAGAGCAACGGGCAACAACGGGTCCTGGTGGCTCCCATTTACTACAATGCGGGCCTCCAGGCGGCGTTCTGAATAGCGGGAAAAAAAGATGGAACAAGCATTTTTCTCCCGCTATTCTGCCCAGCTCTCCCGACAGCTGCCACACTGCTGTATACTAATGGCAGTGTGAAAGAAGCCTTAACAAGCGTTTTCTTACACATACAGAAGTACATGACAAAGATATTTACTCACCTTTTCTTTTCTTTGTTTTGCTGTCCTTACTGGGGCTCTCTCTGGGAGAGTTGTTATTGCTTTGTGCTGTTAAGTCTATTCCAAGAAGGCTAAATAGTTTCTTACGATCTGGAGCAGGAAAATGCTTCTCAATAAGAGATTGCAATACTCCCCTGTTTTGGAAAACAAACAACATTGTAATCTTTTACAAAACATAAGTCACTAGTGCAGTGTGCACCTGTACTGAGGAAAGAAAAACTAAAAACCACTGCAACACACCACACATCAAATACTGAACCAAAACTGCTTGATTAGAGGCAAAAAAAAACGCAAACCTTAAGTAAGGGTGCATTCACACCACGTTTTAGCTGGGGGGAGTGAAACCCGGGCACTCCTGCTCCGGCCCCCATCTCACTCATTTGTCCCACATATAATTTTACAAAGCCAAAAAAATAAAATAAAAAAAAGATCAAAAAAGGGTGCCAATAAAAAGCACAATTTGTCCCACAAAAAAAATACATTAAAAAAAATACCTTAATACAACTTTGTGTCAGAAGAAAACTAAATGTATGGGTCTGAGGTGAAGAGGAAGAAAACAAAAGCCAGAAATCATGAAGGGGTAATAGAACAAAGGGGTAATTATCCCTGTAATGTAGTGTACCCCTAGTGCGCTTCTTGACTTGCACACATGCCTTAGAAATTCTCTCATCTAAGTATTTAACCCCACAAAGATATTTTACAGAATTTATTTGAAGACATTACATTTTAGTTTTATTTATAGTTTAAAAATGCACCCCAAAATTTGTTAAGCTTTTTTGTTAGAGATTTCGCAGCAAATGTTTTCTGGAACCATGCGCAGTTGCAGTGCCCTGCCACATCCCATTCCCATATCCCCACCAAAACACAAAAAAAAAAAAAAAAAAGCAAAAAATAAAAAATACACAAAAAACAGAAGTGAACCAAACTGCATCTCCCAAAATTCATCTACCAAATATTTGACAAAACTAAGGCTTCTTTCACACTATGAAAAGTACCAGTTATATAACAACTGTTCTAAAATAGCGGGCGATCGCGGGGTGAAACCGCCATTAGAAAATCCCCAACATACGTTAGAAAATCCCATAATAGTCTATGGGATTTATCTAATAGCCGCTTTAACCAGTTATCGCCCGTTATTCATAACAGGCGTTATTTTATAACGGGAGATAGTAACGGGAGAAATCGTGCATGCACTATTTCTTCCCTTCAATCTCCCGGCCCAAAATAACGCCCGTTATGAATAGGGGTGTAAGAAGAAAAAAAAAAAAAAAATCGATTCACTCGATTATCCCGATTTTTCATTTGGCGATACTGAATCGATTCAAAATATTTTTGAAATCGATCCTTTTAGGGATGTGGAATTTGTATTTCCTGACGCCTGGGACATGCAGTTCCGGGCAGGTTAATTTTTCTGGCTCGTGCGGCCAGCGCTCTGGGTGTATGGAGCGGGCTCCCGACTCGTGCAGCCCCCGGCTGATTTCAGTAGCCGGGGGCCACTGATTCATCACCGCCGCTAATATCCAGCATGCGGCGCTCAGCAGTCTGTATGGAGTGGGCTCTGGACTCCTGCCCGCTCCATACTCTGCAGCACCCAGCTGTTTTCAGTAGCTGGGGGCAGTCGCTAATAGCCAGCATGCAGCGATCGCCGCGGCTGGCTAGTAATCCTTTAGATCACCGCTGTCAAAGCTGACAACGGCGTCTAAAGGGATCTGTGAATGCTCCCTGGTGGGCTAGTGGGGTGGATCGCCTTTGGCTGTCTGGGCATGCTGGGAGTTGCAGTTTGGCCTTCCTAGTGGTTGCCACAGTAAAGATCACTTTACTTTCATTCTCTCACCCCCAACCCCCCCCCTCCCCCTCCCCCCCCCACCGTCGTTTCCCTACCTGTTCCTGTCTCCGGCGACGATCGGGGGTTCCCACGCATCTTCTCCTCCAGGTACCGGCCTCCATCTTCTCCCCACGACATCTAGGGGTGGGCAGAACGGGGGTTGCCAACCCACTGTCCTGCGCTGCCATTGGTCAGAATCAGTTCTGACAAATGGCAGGGGATAGGGGGAGATCGCAGCACTGTGACCTCGCTCCTAGCCCTCAGGATGATCGGGCTGACAGCTCCGATCATCCCTATTTTCCGGGTGATCGGGTCACCAGAGACCCGATCAGCCCGGAATAGCAGAAAATCGCATGTCTGAATTGACATGCGACTTTCTGCGATCGCTGACATGGGGGGGGGGGGGGGGGGGGGGGGGGGCGTCTCAGGACCCCCCTGGGCGATGTGCCGAATGATTTCAGCAGGCATCCCGGTCCGGTCCCCAATCGGCTACTGGCGGGGACCGGAATTCCCACGGGCGTATGCATACGCCCCACGTCCTTAAGGACTCTGGATGCGTCCTGAAGAGGTTAATAGGGGGTATTAAAGTCAGCATAAAAGACCAATTAAATGGGACAAATTCAGAAATCAATAGAAGTATGGTATATTTTAAAACCGTCTTGTATGCAAGGGCTGCACCTTTTGTAGAACTCAATTCTGTACAGAAAGGTTATTCCAGAAAAATGTTGCCCTAGTATTAATCTGATCTCAGTTCCTGTGTGTGTACAAATTCATTTTACATAGCAACTTCGAGCAGATGCAGTGTTAATTCTTTACACCAAACCAGAGTTTTAAGAAGGGCAGTGTATGGCTGCAAGACCTGATCTGACAGATCCACCCCTCATCAACCTCCTGGATACACCGGTTTGAGGGCTTGGTCTGTGGTGACACAGACTGGGACAGGAGTGCATGGTGGTCAGTACAAGGACGTAATGCTTGTCCTTGTACCCCATACCTGGCTAATTAGTTTGATAGGTATTGGCAAAAGTGCAATCTTCCATTGAAGTGCACAAGAGACTTGTCAACTACAATGTTTTTCAGGGGGTGTACAGAAAATTGTCTGGAGATAAATTAAAAAGTTTAACAAAACTGATATCACCGGGGGAGGGGGGGGGGGGGGGGGGGGGGGGGGGGGGGATGAGAGTGTGCACAATTAGCATTATTGTTATAGTGCATACATTTGAGGAGAACTTCAAACCAAGCCCTCAGCATCACAATATGTACATTGGATATATAATTTCATAAGTCCAATATGGCCATATTGTGACGCTGACAGCTTGATTTGAGACTTCAGTCCTGATGACCAGGGGTGCTTCTGGGATTACACAGAAGGGCGGCAGATGTCAATATTCAGGGGAGACTAGGGAGACGCCAGACTCATGCCCCCTCCCACTTGCATTGAGGGGGTGGGGCGTGACGCCACGAAGGGGCAGGAGTTGTGACATCACAATGCTCCGCTGCATCGGCCGTCAGCCCCAGAGCACTGGTGAAAATGGGGACAACAGCCAGATAGGTGATCACTGTTCCATTCTGTCACATGTGGGAGGGAGGGGAGGCCTAGGAGCCATGGATAGTATCTCCACCACCCTGTGAGATCGGGGGAGCTGAGGAGCTGTGGATTGTATCCCCATCACCCCGCATAGGGTCCAAAGTACACGCCGGGTCACTCCTTCATGCACCTAGCACAGCAGAGAGGTACCAAAACTCCAGCCACAGATACATCAGCCATGTGATGAGTGACAGTTGGAGGAGGATACCAGGCAGACCACTGTCTGGCTTACTGGTATGGGTCCATAGTATACAACAGGTCACACCACCGGACACCTCGCACTAGTAGTGGGGTACTGGAACTCAAGCTGCAGTTACATCAGCCATGTGATGAGTGACAGGCAGCAGAGGAACCACACAGACCACTGTCTGGCTTACTGATATGGGTCCATAGTAGACAACGGGTCACTCCTTTGGATACCTTGCACTAGCAGCAAGACACCGGAATCCAGCCGCGGCAGCTGTGAGAGGAGTCACAGGCGAGACTGCTGTCTGGCATATTGATATCAGGTCCCATCCCTGCCCACGCATGGACACTTCCATGAAGACCTCACACTAGACGTGGGGATCCGGAGCGCCAGATGCGGCAGCCTGTGGAGGAGGGACATGCTGAATGCACATGCCAAGAACACCCCCTTGATGGGTGAACGGCGGACATGACAGAGAGGGAACTGCAAAAGTGTCCTTAACATCTGCCAGGAATGAAAATGCCCTTGCAAGGGCATTCGGCCAGTGCCATCCATGGTAGGGGAGGGTCCGGAATGCAGCCGAGGGCATCCCGGAAGATTGGAAATTAGCAAATGTCGTGCCCATTCACAAGAAAGGTAGTAGGGAGGAATCAAGCAACTATAGGTCAGTAAGTCTGACATCAATAGTGGGGAAATTAATGGAAAACCTACTAAAGCATAGGATTATGGAACATCTAAAATCCCATGGATTGCAAGATGAAAAACAACATTGGTTTACTTCAGGGAGATCATGTCAAACAAATCTTATTGATTTTTTTGACTGGGTGACTAAAATAATAGATGGCGGAGATTTTAGTAAGGCTTTTGACACTGTCCCACACAGAAGACTTATCAATAAACTACAGTCATTGAGCTTGGACTCCCATATTGTTGAGTGGATTAGGCAGTGGCTGAGTAACAGACAACAGAGGGTTGTAGTCAATGGAGAATATTCAGAGCAAGGTCTTGTCACCAGTGGGGTACCTCAGGGATCTGTACTGGGACCAATATTGTTTAATATCTTCATTAGTGATATTACAGAAAGTCTCGATGGTAAGGTATATCTTTTTGCTGATGACACAAAGATATGTAACAAGGTTGATGTTCCCGGAGGGATGTGCCAAATGGAAAAGGATTTAGGCAAACTAGAAGAATGGTCAGAACTCTGGCAACTGAAATTTAATGTGGATAAGTGCAAGATAATGCACCTGGGGCGTAAAAACCCTCAGGCAGAATATAGAATATTTGACACCGTCCTGACCTCAGTATCTGAGGAAAGGGATTTAGGAGTAATTATTTCAGAAGACTTAAAAAGGTAGGAAGACAATGTAACAGAGCAGCAGGAAATGCTAGCAGACTGCTTGGATGTATAGGGAGAGGTATAAGCAGTAGAAAGAGAGAAGTGCTCATGCCGCTGTACCGAACACTGGTGAGACCTCACTTGGAGTATTGTGCGCAGTACTGGAGGCCATATCTCCAAAAGGATATAGATACTCTAGAGCGAGTTCAAAGAAGAGCTACTAAACTAGTACATGGATTGCAGGACAAAAAAAAAAAAAAAACTTACCAGGAAAGGTTAAAGGACCTTAACATGTATAGCTTGGAAGAAAGAAGAGAGGGGATATGATAGAGACTTTTAAATACATAAAGGGAATCAACACGATAAAGGAGGAGAGCATATTTAAAAGAAGAAAAACTACCACAAGAGGACAGTTTTAAATTAGAGGGGCAAAGGTTTAAAAGTAATATGAGGAAGTATTACTTTACTGAGAGAGTAGTGGATGCATGGAATAGCCTTCCTGCAGAAGTGGTCACTGCAAATACAGTGAAGGAGTTTAAACATGCATGGGATAAGCATAAGGCTATCCTTCATATAAGATAGGGCCAGGGACTATTCATAGTATTCAGATTATTGGGCAGAAATGATGGGCCAAATGGTTCTCATCTGCTGACACATTCTATGTTTCTATGACAGACATGGCACGGCACCCAGCGGCAGAGGAGAACAGACCCTGACCATATCCCAGGAAATTCCAAAGGATCGTGAAATCCCTGGCAACGACCCGCCATGGCGGATCGCATACACTCCCAGACAGAGTAAGAGCAGCAGAAAATAGATATGCCAGAGGTGTACCTCAAATGACTAAGCGAAATCTGCCATATCAGGTCCCGTACAAGGTGATGGTAGCAAATAAAGCGGCCCCCCATATTCAGTCCCTAAAGCAGATTTTAATCTGATAAGAACAGATGTTACAGGCCTGTATTAGCTAATGGATAATAGCTATTAGCTATTGAGCTGGAGAAGCTCCTAGGTAATGGGAATGACCTTTGCAGCGAGCAAACTTTGAGAGAATGCGCAGCCTGACCTCCCGGTTCACGCAATGGCCCAGGGGGAGAAGATGGGCAGAGCTAGGTGCCGCCATTACCCCCTGAACTCCCGCCGGCTGAGCAACCCAGGTGCGCACACCTGTCAGGTACGCAGAAAAGAAAATAATAAAATAATAGATGAGGTCTGAGAGAGCTCCCAGACCTGTGTCTTGCCTCCTACTAACACTAGCTAAAACGGATTACCTCACTTCCAGTGTGCGGGTATATCCTGCCAGGGAGGAGAGACTTTTCCCCTAGTGTCAAGAGCATATACCCATCAGTATAGGGCTGGGTTCACACCACGTTTTTGCAATACAGTTCCCGTATAAGGTTTTTGATTTAAAAAAAAAAAATACTAATAATAATAATAAGAAAACTGATTCCTCAAAATCTGACTACACTATCAAAACGTGTGTACAAATTTTAATTTGTATTCCGTATATATACACACAGTCATGGCCGTAAATGTTGGCACCCCTGAATTTTTTCTTGAAAATGAAGTATTTCTCACAGAAAAGGATTGCAGTAACACATGTTTTGCTATACACAGGTTTATTCCCTATGTGTGTATTAGAACTAAACCAAAAAAGGGAGGGGGAAAAAAAAAAAAAAAAGCTAATTGGACATAATGTCACACCAAACTCCAAAAATGGTCTGGACAAAATTATTGGCACCCTTAACTTAATATTTGGTTGCACACCTTTTGGAAAACATTTCTGAAGTCACTTGCTTTCTATAATCAATAAGCTTCTTACACCTCTCAGCCGGAATGTTGGACCACTCTTCCTTTGCAAACTGCTCCAGGTCTCTCTTATTGGAAGGGTGCCTTTTCCAAACAGCAATTTTAAGATCTCTCCACAGGTGTATAATGGGATTTAGATCTGGACTCATTGCTGTCCACTTCAGAATTCTCCAGCGCTTTGTTGCCATCCATTTCTGGGTGCATTTTGACATATGTTTGAGATCATTGTCCTGCTGGAAGACCCAAGATCTCGGACACAAACCCAGCTTTCTGACACTGGGCTGTTTAGTGCGACCCAAAATCCATTGGTAATCCTCAGATTTTATGATGCCTTGCACACATTCAAGGCACCCAGTGCCAGAGACAGCAGGACAACCCCAAAACATCATTGAACCTCCACCATATTTCACTGTGTTCTTTTCTTTGTAGGTCTCATTCCGTTTTCGGTAAACAGTAGAATGAGGTGCTTTACCAAAAAGCTTTATCTTGGTCTCATCTGTCCACAAGACATTTTCCCAGAAGGATTTTGGCTTACTCAAGTTCATTTTGGCAAAATGTAGTCATGCTTTTTTTATGTCTCTGTGTCAGCAGTGGTGTCCTCCTGGGTCTCCGGCCATAGTGTTTCATTTCATTTAAATGTCGAGGGATAGTTTGCGCTGACACCGATACTCCCTGAGCCTGCAGGACCGCTTTAATATCTTTGGAACTTGTTTGGGGCTGCTTATCCACCATCCGGACTATACTGCATTGACACCTTTCAATTTTTCTCTTCCGTCCATGCCAATGAGATTAGATATAGTGCCATGGGTTGCAAATTCCTTGATAATGTTGCGCACTGTGGACAAAGGCAAATCTAGATCTCTGGAGTTGTAACCTATGGACTTGTAACCTTGAGACTGTTGATATTTTTCCACAATTTTGGTTCTCAAGACCTCAGACAGTTCTCTTCTTCTCTTTCTGTTGTCCATGCTTAGTGTGACACACACAGACACACAATGCAAATACTAAGTGAACTTCTCTCCTTTTTATCTGCTTTCAGGTGTGATTTTTATATTGCCCACACCTGTTACTTGCCCAAGGTAAGTTTAAAGGAGCATCCCATGCTTAAAACAATCTTAATTTTACGCAACTTTGAAAGGGTGCCAATAATTTTGTCCAGACCATTTTTTGGAGTTTGGTGTGACATTATGTCCAAATTTTTTTTACCCTCCTTTTTTGGTTTAGTTCCAATACACACACAAGGGAATAAACATGTGTATAGCAAAACGTGTTACTGCAATCCTTTTCTGTGGGAAATACTTTGTTTCCTAGAAAAAATTCAGGGGTGCCAACATTTATGGCCATGACTGTGTGGGTATGTGTTATATATGCAAACATACACAAAAATGGAATAAAATCTTACTTTGCAGTAGACACAAAATCATTCAGTTCTCCACCGCCTTCTTCCAAAGCCTCAAGAGTTCTTGCTTCTCCAGTGGACTGGAGACCAATAACTACACACTGAAACACAAAGTAATACCTTACTGAACTGCATTCATTTTTACATTACCAAGTCAAAAAAAAATCCATGATGGCTTACCTTTCCGTTTTTTATTTCTTCTCTTGCAAGCTGTACTACTCTTCTAACTTTGGATGCTATACAAAGGTATTTGAAAAACCTCTGGTGAGCAGACCAGAACTGACCCCACATAGACTTTTTCATTCTCTGTTCTGCATCAATTAGGTCTGCAGCTTGTTGAAACCGCTCTCTGGCCAGCACCCACTTGAGAAGGAATAAAGAACCCTGTTAGCAATCTTTAAACTGCTGAGTTTTTCTGTTATTTAATGAGCTAATAGGATACCGTAATCATTCCAAACAGGAGTAAGTGCATACAGACATGTCAAAGAGACATGAGACCATTGAAGGACCCAAACTTTATTTTATTATGAGCATGTACGTACATAAACCTACAGTAAAAGGATAAGTAAAAAAAATAAAATAAAAAAAAGGAAATACATAAAAACACACACCAGACTTTACATAAATGTTTAGAAACGTCTGACATTAGATTAACATCTTAGAGATCTTACATATACACACGTACGTACGTACGTACGTAAAAAGTAGTTACGTTGGTACATTTTACAAAATTGAAATAACATTTTACAGAAAATTTGTGGGTGCTGGAAACAGAAATATTTTTGTGAAATTAAATGGGGGGGGAACAAAACCACCACCTTTTATAAGGCCCAAAGCACATACTGAATCGGTAGTGTGGAAAGAGGGATCCCATTCTTAGAATGTATCTGACTTATGGCTGAGCAGATCAAATAGTCAGCAACCTTTTGTTGCTTATCTGAATAAGTCACCTTAAGTGGTGACAGACAGATACAGGGGGGCTGTCCTCACAACATTCAGCCTGTGGAGCTACTGCTGCCTTGTTTGAGAGGCAAGGGACAAAAAGATAATAGGGTAATCTCTTCAATAAAATGTTAAAGACCATGACCCAACAAGGCACTCCAGTATGGCCAATTCAACAACTAAGTGGAAGACAACAACATAACAGGTTTTTAATTTATCCTATAATAAGATGTCTACAAGCAGGCTATAAAAATAAACTTAAAAAGAGAACTCTGGAATAGGAAAATTATCGTCCATACTGCCGGCAGTAAAAATAAATAAATAGATAGGTACATACCTTCCTTCGCTACCCCGGTGCCTCCAGCCTCCGCCAAGATCCTCTTCCTGGTTCCCGGTGGTCGGAGAGTCATACTGCATGTTGCCAGTCACCGGCCGCAGCAAAAGCCCGACTCGGCTGGCGATAGGGCCGATACCGATAATCTGTGGAGGTTAGGGCCGATAGCCGATAACTTATACCGATATTCCGGTATAAGTTATCGGCTATTTATCCCCCCCCCCCGCGACACCGCTGCAGATCATTGATTTAAAGCGGGCGCTTTTAATCAATGAACTGCAGCGGCTTTTGCGGTGCCATAGACTGCCGCGCCCGCTTCTCTCCCCCTGCCTGTCCGAGGGTCCTGAGTCCTATCACCGCCACCGCGGGTCGGTGTGGGGGCGGTCGCGGTGCGGGGCATTATCGGCAAGGTAATTGCAGATAATGCCCAAAATCGTGATTATCGTCCGATAATATCGGTCAAACCGATAATCGGTCAATCCCTACTTTCAGCCCCGGCAGCAGGTGCCGGTGTAGTGAAGAATTGTGTGTCTTGAAGCGTTCTCACACTGCCGCTCAGCCTATCGCCGGCCGAGTAGGGCCTTCGCTGCGGCCGGTGATTGGCTGAGTGCACTATGACTCGCCAACCAGGAAGAGGATTGCGGCGGAGGCACCAAGGGAGCGAAGGAAGGTATGTACCTGTTTTCATTTTTTTACTGCCGGCACTCTGGGCAATAATTCTTGTTTAAGGAAGGCCAATTCAACAACTGAGAGGACCTTTAGGACCTCTTTTTTAAGAGCATCCTAAATAGATCTTGAGAATAACATATACCCTATGGGAATAAACAGGGGAACAGGAAGGCCCCACATTCCCAGTTTTCCCAAACCTAAACCGAGGTGGGGAAAAAAATAAATAAATAAAAAGTTGCCTCCTACTGACAAGAAGTTAAAAATGTATTAGCTCAGTGTCATTAGGCTGCACATGAGAAAACAACCTTTGTTCCTAGTGGAAGCAGCCTATACCCATTGTTTTCTGTGTCCCACTGTAACATGCATGGAAAAAAAATGCTGTGTATATAGTGGATTTCATTATAGACTTGGAATGAACATGGGAAAGCAATGAAAACCGCCATGAAAAAAAGTTTTTCAGCAAAAAGGTATATAATAAAAAAAATTAAAAAAAATAAACGTTAAGAATGTTGTTTAATGCAAAAGTCGATTTTGCTTGAAATTAGGACTATATTGATAGCCGGAGAATATCTGCAGTAACAACAAACAATTCTCAAGCTCAACATTTCTAAACAAACATGAACACTTACCAGTTTAACAGATTTATTGTACATTTTGACATAGTCTTGGGAAAGAGGGACTTCTTCAATTTTAAAGGTGACACCCGTGAAGCTTAGCTGTCTTGCAATGTACATGCCCCTTAGTTTCATGTCCATGGCCACAATTTCCATTGCCCCAACACCCCTGAAAAATAAAGGCAAAAAAATAGATTTTTTTTGTACTCACCGTAAAATCTTATTCTCGTAGCCTTCATTGGCGGACACCGAGACCATGTGTATATGCTGCTGACACTAGGCCAAAAAAAAAAAAAAAAAAAAAAAAACACATCTGCTCCTCCCAGCAGAATAAACCCGCCCACAGGCACTGAGCTAATCAGTTGTGTCACAAAGCAGTAGGAGAAGCCAAACTACAAAAGGAGAATATGTCCGAAGGACACTAGAAAGCAATAACAGGCAACAAACAACCTGACCAGGAACCACAAATGGGTGGTTGCTGTGTTCCCCAATGAAGGCTGTGGAGGAAGGAACTGTGCAGAGACTAGGGTTTGACAGCCAACCAAATAGACAACAAAAGGTCGCCCCAGAGGCCTGTCGGGCCAAACTCGTCCCGGCAGGAGAGCAGAAGACATCCCTGATGAAAAGGCCTAAGATGCAGAACCACCCAGGCCTGGCCCATACACGGAAGAGAGACCTAAGAGAAGCCCTAATGAAGTGATTTGTCTAAGCAAGACAAACATGGCGTGGAAACACCACTCCCAGAAGAGAAACATGCCGGAGAGGCATGAAGGGAGAGCCCTGTCAGGAGGCCAACTGCAACCGTAGAACGGAGGCTGAGGAGAGCAAACAGAAAAGCAGCTGAGCACGCTCAGCTAAAAAGGCAAGACTCAGAAGGCGTATACCAGAGATGCTAGAATTGGACAAAGAGAGATAAAAGCAAAACTCATGTACAGTCCCGAGCACCTGAAGAAAACGGCCAGGAAGGTGGCTAGGGCAAGATGCACCCACCGAACACCGGAACCAAGAGGTTTAAATCCACAATCCTAGGCCACTCAGCGCAAAACCTGGTGGAAGAGAATCCATGAGTGCGCCGCATGCCACAAAAGTGGGAAATAACATGCGACAAGGTGGACCATGCACGTGGAGACGCACAAAACGGCCAGACTGGGCAACCAGGACGACCAGGAGGACCCCTGCCCCGAGACCCTACAATCCGGGCCCCTCCCACTCCAGAGGGAGAAGGAGGAACGCAATTAGACCGGAGGGAAGGAGCAGAGCCATCCGGAACACCGCCCAGAGAAACAGAGGATCCCATGTCTAGGAAGAAAAGGAGGGACCCTGGAGTCCCAACCAGGAGAGGCAGAAAACCTCAAGCCAGAGTGAACACTCCAGCTGATTAGCACCAGGACTGGGGCAGGACAGAGCGGCGAGCAAACACCGCCGTAGCGGTTAAACAGCGGAGAAGAGTACGACTGGAACCCTGCCAAGGCCAGAGATCACTTCCCGGAATGGTGGAAGCCCAGGAACAACCACTCCGGAGTCCTGGAAAGGCGACCTGGCAGAGAGCCCAAGGCAAGGAGAGCCTGAAAAGGCAAAATACAGAGGGAGAGGGACCAGAACGACTCCAGGGCCGCCAGGGAAAAGTGACCCAACCTAGGGGAGAATCGCAGCCAGGAGAAAAAAAAGCACTGCCTCCCCTGAGGCGACCATGCCACCCAGCACTCAGACACAAAAGACTAGAATATAGACAAGGCCGATCAAGCAGGGGATTCTAACGTGGAAATGGATTGGATGACCGAGAGTGTAACATCCCAGAATGACCAAGAGGAAGACTGAGTGGATCCAGTGACATGTCAACCCAACAGAAGCAATAAAGGTGAGGAAGAGAAGACATAAACCAGGGTGCGGGAGGACAAGCACCGGACAATGACAGACACACTCCTAAAAAGGAGGAGGGACTTGCCCCAGCTGAGACTGTCGAGGAGCCCCAGGGAGCCAGAGGCTACCTGAACCGAGAGGCTGCAAGAGGAAGGCCTAGAGACACTAAGCAGAAAAATCGCTGGAGTGTAAGAGCAGGAAACAGAGCCCTCACATCCAGAAGGAATTACAAGGACCACCAGGATGGCTTCCAAGCAAGACATACCCATACAGGGAGAGAGGGGAGCACGAGGGGCTGGAGAACCCAGGGTATGGATCTGGCAAGAACCAACAGAACTGCACCCAGAGGAAGAGGGGAGAAAACATGAACTGCCCTGGCAGGACCAACAAGTGCCCCTGCAAAAGCTAGTACTGTGACAGTTGCAACTAAGCCATATCCAGCAGAACCCCGCCAAAAAAGGGGGAGATCAAGGGCAGGAGCGAAATAAAGAAACCCTCCGACACAGGGAGGTCAGAGGGCAACGGATGCAAAGGCAAAAGCAGGAGCTGTACAAGGGCCATACAACCCCTCAGAAGAAGGGGGAGCGTGAAGGCTGAATCTCAATAGTAGATATCCACTAAGCTACACCCAAGCCGGTAGCAGAAGGGTTAAGCAAGATGGCTGAGCCGGTCACAGGAGGAAGTACAGAAGACTGACAGCACTCCACATAGAAAAAGGAGGAGAAATGCAAGGACCGCCCGTGAAATTGCAGAAACCCCAACTCAATGGGGGGCACTAGACACTGATGCCATAATCAGAGAGTGCCCTAGGAATACGCAAGGTCACCCACCGGATCCCTTAAGCTAAAAGCCGATCCGACTGCAAACCAATGGGACATCACCCATGCTGCTACCAAAGAAGGTCCATTGCACCTGCACCTGCAGGGACACAACATTTGGTTGTCTCCCGCCGGAAGCAGGGTCCGGAATTCAGCCACAAATGTGGTGGAAAACACGCTCCCATAAACTTTGGGGAAACCTGGGAGCATGGAGGGACACCCTCCCAACAACACCTGCATGCTGTGGTGCACCAGGATTGTAGCTGTAGATGCGGCAGATATAATGTCCTCCAAGGGATTGGCAGGGGGCGGAAGAACAACAGTAAACTCTGGCATATGGCAGGGTACCAAAACTGCAAAAGTGGACGTGGAAGACGTCGCAACCTCTAAGGATGGTATAGAAGGCCATTGTACATTGCACAACTCTCACATTGGAGTACCGGAATAGCAGCTGTGGCAGACGAACCAACCTCCTTAGATGGTGTGGAGGGTTCTTGGGACATCTGTCAACTCCCACTCACAGTGGGAGTACCGGGACAGCAGCTGCGGTAGACGACCCAACCACCATGGATGGTGTAGAGGGTCCATTGTACAGAGGTTTACTCTCACACACAGTGGAGTACCGCAATAGCAGCTGCGGCAGATGGCACATCCACCAAGGGCAGTGAAAAAGACCACGACCACCCATGAGTAGTTCGCAGAGTGCCCACACAGGGGCACCCCATCAGTCACTTCACCCAGGAAGTGGGACACTGGGACTGCAGTCGCGGACGTGGTGGATGCAGTAAAGGTGGACTGTGGAGAAGGGAACAGGCTTAATGGCACATCCATGCAGATGTTGTCCTTGGTGGGATCTAAGCCCCAGACTCCAGCGTTGCAAGGCAACAGCGTTAACCACTGAGCCACCGTGCAGCCCCTGAAGAGAAACGCAGGTTACTGACCCAAAGTCTAAACTTCTGGCAAGAAAAAGAAGTGGTCGGCACTGTAGGGAGTCCGGTGCTCGTGGATAAAGTAATGTATGGAAAATGAAGAAATCCCGGCACTCGTAGATGAATGAAGAAATTCTTGTCTTTTTATTTATGCATACGGCAAGTATACACCAACGCAGCACGCATTCCGGCTTATGCCTTTATCAACTGCATATCAAAACTGAACAAAAGGACTAATTTTATACACATCAGAGGTACCTAATTAATACGTCATTCGTAACCATGACAATCTAAAACAAAAAACAACAATACACGTGGTTATCTTGCAGCAGGAAAGCAAAGGTATATCTGAGCATCAGGTTGGTCTCTAAAAATGGAAAGATATAAAACAAAAAATTTTTTTTGATGTTATATAACATAAAAGGTTTTTAGCAACATAAAATTATAACAACTGGTTAATCTCATATTCACGATTCAAACCCCTAGGTTCTAGAGTATCTAAGGTATGAATTCAGAAAGTGGGGTTGAATCAAATACATTGCAATTCTCTGACTTTAATCTGAAAATTAAGCGTCGATACAATCCCCCACGATGTTATCATCCTGTTGAGACTTATTGTAATTTTATTAAAAAGGATATACAGGAGGTTACCAAAATAATATGTCTAAAGGTGAATATAAAGTGTTTCACAATTTGTCTGCACTAGAGAAACAAGCATTAAGAGACTTATCTGCTGATCGAAACATAATAATTAAGCCAGCCGATAAGGGCGTCTCTATAGTTATGTTAGAATTAAATATCGAAAAGAGATTATGCGTCAATTAGCAGAAGAGGACACTTATGCAAAATTGAACAGTAACCCATTATTCAGAATAAAACATTCAATTTCGGATTTGATTATGAAATATAAGGAAATGGGGGTGATAGATGATCTGTCCAGATATTTGGTAAAATTGAACCCTGTGACTCCGGTTATTTATATATTACCGAAAGTGCACAAAAATTTGATTGACCCACCAGGGTGCCCCATTGTAGCGTCCACAGATTCTGTATTATCCTCGTTATCTATAGTTCTAAAAAAGCGCTGACCCCTTTGGTGAAATCTACACCTGCGTTTTCATTGGATACGTCTGAATTTCTGGATATAACTAAAAATGTAACTGGGGTAACTGAGGAGACCCTATTGGTGACAATAGATGTAGTGAACCTATATACTTCTATTGTACATGAAAGAGGCATAGAGGCAGGGCATGGTTTGGCCGCTGCTGAGTATGGCCGCATGTTAGAGCTGCTCCGCTAACAGCACACACTAAGCGGATTACTAGACCTGCTAGCGACTCTTAGGCCGACTGAAAAGTCGCCCTAGCACTCATGGCGACCTTGAGCAGGAAGCGGAATGGAAAAGTGGGAGACCGCGGAGCTTTGCAGAACTTTTTCGCTCCAGGACGACAAGGTGGCCGTTTATACCAAGATGGCGCCGGGACGCGCGAACGGCAGAGCGAGGGACGCCTCTCCCAACGATCGCAGATTCCCCTACCTCAGAGAACAGGAAGGCTGGTCAGAGATGAAGATGCCGCAACACGTCCTGCCACACGGGCCTCTGCGGTGTGCGAACTTCCCAGACACTGGATCGTACAGCAGCCCGCACTACCTCAGCGCCATGAGGACCCGCAGAGCGGCGATGATACCCTCCCCCTCTCCCCTGGTGGATCGAGAGACCTGCGATACATTGCCAGCAGCTCCCCTGCGATGACTTCATCTTCCCCACGGGTAAGCCCTGTTAAGCAAAAACCGAGATTGGAGTCGGAGGGTCTGGGGGATTGGGATGATGGGTCCCCTATTTCTCCGAACCCACCCCAGTGTGAACCGGACTTATTTGCTTCGTATCAAGCCTCTGATAAGCCGGTCTCAGAGACGGCTCTTAAAGATATGCTCCTGCTATTGCGGTCCTCGATTACTAAGGACTTCTCTGAGATGCTTAACCCCATAAAAACCTCAGTTCAGGAAATAGATAAAAGAGTATCTCATACTGAGGCAAAAATGGCGGCCTTTGCTTCTGCCCACAATGGCCTTGTAGATGCCCATAATGCTTTAGACGACAAGGTGACTGCCATCCACAACAAATCTATTGATGCGGAAGACCGCAACCGACGGAACAATGTCAAATTCCGCGGCATACCCGAGACTATCCCCAACTCTCAACTGACCAAGTATGTGAAAGAATTGACTAAACATCTCTTACCTGATCTTGAAGTGTTCGAATATAGCATCGACAGGGCCCACCGAGTAGCTAGGCCCAAATCTGTTCCTGAGGACGCTCCGAGGGATGTATTGGCTCGCTATACTTTCTTTAAAACGAAAGACCTACTGCTGCAGTTCTCCAGGAAACATAGGTCTCTCCCGGATCCATATGCGGGACTCCAACTGTTTGTAGACCTTTCTGCTGCTACCCTGCAGGCGAGGAGGGACTTTCACCCACTGACCATGGAACTCAGACGTCTGGGAATATCCTACAGATGGGGATTCCCCACCAAAATCCTTGTGTCCCGACACAATAAGATGCATGCCTTTACCTCAGTAGATGATGGCTTTGCCGCTTTAGATGCTTGGGGATCTCGGAGCCCGGAACCCGGCGGCTCTCCCCCTCAAGATTCGGCTTCACCTTCCCTGGAAAATAAACCCTGACTCTGATGATTCTGAACTGCCTTCCATCTACCCACTGTAGCATACACTCTGTGTGCTGTTGAGTGTGCAACTATTCTTACTTCATAGTTCTCCTATACACGTGCCCCCAAACTGGTAAAGTGCGATATAGGTTTCACTGTATACCGGTACTGTTGTGTTTACTGTTTTTTTTGTTTTAGGTGGAGTTCGCATGCAGTGCTTTATGATCGCATGTCTACTCTGACCCAGCGTCTTATAGACGACCTGTGTTACTTATTCTTTTCACTGTTGCGGACTACACTGTGTATTTGGTTGACATCGCGTGCATCTCAGATTGTCAAGCGGGACTACCTCCTGTTTACCATATTTTACATCTGTGCGGTATAGTACCCCTATCCCTACCCTTCTCCCCTCTATACATTTTCCCTTTCTCCCCTCACTTTTGCTCCTTTCTGGCCCCTTCCCCCTACCCTTCTTCCCTACCTTCCCTCCTTCTTCCCCCTGTTCTCTAACCGGAATTATTAAGTGCCTTTCTATCAGATATGGGATTTACACTTATGTCCTATAATGTGAATGGACTCAATAGTCCATATAAGAGGAATTTTCTGTGGCGTGAGGTGGAACGTAACCCAATGGACATTGTCTGTGTGCAAGAGACACATGTTTCCTCCAAAAATCCCCCCCCCTTGCGACACAGAAGATTCCCACTTATTGTGCATTCAGTTTATGATAAGAAGAAGAGAGGTGTGATGATTGCTATTAGAGACACTCTGGCGGTGCGCATAACTACCCAAGTGGTGGACCCTCAGAGTCGCTTTATCATCCTAGTGTGCTCTATTGATGATGTGGACTATACCCTTGTAAACCTGTATGCTCCCAATAGACGGCAAAATCGCTTTCTGAGGTCTGTTATGCTAAAAGTTAACTCTGTACGCAAAGGAGCCCTGATAATGTGTGGCGACTATAATTCAGTGGTTTCTGCTTCTCTAGACCAATCAGCTCCTTTGACTCGTCGCCCTTTCTATCTTCATAATTTCTTGGTAGCCAATGATCTTTTTGACATCTGGCGTTTACAGCATGCCACAGAACGCGATTTTTCCTACTACTCACCTAAGAGCTGCACCTTCTCCAGGATTGATAACATATTGGTTGATAGGGGATTAATTGACCGTATTGCTAAATCAGCCATTGGGAACCGGACGTGGTCGGACCATGCTCCTGTTCACATTGAAATCTCCGGTAATACTGTTCAATATAGTGATTTTGTCTGGCGGGCCAACTCACACCTCATAGCGCACTCCGAACATTCAGCTACAATTGAAGGGGCTCTTCTGGAGTACTTTACCCTTAATAGCACCCCGGATGTCTCCGAGCTGTCTGTTTGGCTTGCACATAAGGCGGTGATTAGAGGCTCATTCATTCAGTTGGGGTCCTTCCTTAAAAAGCAAAGATTGACTTCGATCAATGAATCACTTAAGATTTCGGTGTTAGAATCACTTTTACAAGTACACTACTCTGTGGATAGTGCCTCCCTGTTAACTCAGGAACGTCTTCGCCTCCGAAGATTACTACTGTCAGACTTTGAGCGTGCCCTGCATAGATCTCGAATGAAGTATTATACGCAGGATAATAAGACAGGATCTTTATTAGCCAGAAAGCTTAAACCAGCCCGCTTCAAGCAACGCATATCTTCCATTAAACACCCTACTAAACACACTGTCCACCAGGCTCCCAGAGAGATTGCTACGGCTTTCAGGGACTACTATGAGAACCTTTACAATATCCGAGCAGACCCCTCCTGTATCCAGCCTGAGCAGGTTAAAATAGATTCCTTTCTCTCTACTCTCAATCTCCCTAAACTTTCCCCCTCTTCCTTAGCCTTGCTTAATACACCTATCTCTCCTCGGGAGATCTCCGATGCTGTCAAATCCCTCCCTTCCAAAAAAACCCCGGGACCAGACGGACTACCGAACGAATACTATAAACGTTATCTCCCAATTTTACTACCACATCTTCTTCCCGTCTTTAACAATGCTATGACGACCGGTTCTCTGCCACCTGACATGCTTGACGCTTTAATTACGACGATCCCCAAACCCGGCAAACCCATGGACTTAACTAGCAACTTTAGACCAATATCGCTACTGAATAGTGACGCCAAACTTTATGCTAAGATATTGGCTAATCGCCTCCGCCCTCTAATGCCTAGCTTACTGAGTAGAGATCAAGTTGGTTTTACGATAGGGAGACAAGCTCCCGATAACACTAGGCGGATCATTACGTTATTGCAGCATTGTGAGAAATCTTTAACCCCTGCCGTATTCCTCACTTTAGATGCCGAGAAAGCATTCGACAGAGTGAACTGGTGCTTTGTTTTCTCTGCTCTACGAGCCTTCGGCTTTGAGGGAGAGATCCTCACGGCAATTCAAGCCTTATACTCAAATCCAGTGGCACGAGTCTTCACTAATGGAGCTCTTTCGCAGCAGTTCACTCTGTCGAATGGCACGCGGCAGGGATGCCCCCTCTCGCCCCTTATCTTCCTGATAGCTATTGAACCTCTGGCACAATCTATCAGACAGAACCGATTGATCAGGGGCATACCGGTGGGAGGAGTTGAACACAAGCTTGCCCTTTTTGCGGACGATGTGATCTTGACGTTGACTGACCCAATGACCTCCATGCCGGCACTCTTTGACGTCATCCGTCTTTTTGGAGATCTTTCCTATTATAAATTGAACGTCAGCAAATCTCAAATTTTACCAGTTAACATACCGGACGCTGACCTGGACCCTCTTAGACATTCTTTCCCCCTTGATTGGCAGCATCGGTGCATCTCCTACTTGGGGATTCTACTTACCTCTCCTTCCTCCCGACTATTCTCTACTAATTTTCCGCCGCTGCTTTCTTCTATTTCTCAATCTTGCAGAGAATACGGGAAACATATGATCTCCTGGATGGGTCGAATTTCGGCATTTAAAATGCTCCTTCTGCCAAAATTATTGTACTTGTTTCGTACCCTCCCGATCGCCATTCCGAGCTCGTTCTTCCAATCTATGAATAGAGTCATGGACTCCTTTTTGTGGCAATCTATTCGCCCTAGGGTCCCCAGATCAGTTCTTAATTGCACAAAAGGAAACGGCGGACTGGGTAGGCCTCATATTGAAGACTACTACAGAGCGTGCATTCTGGATCAGGCGAGGTTTTGGTGGTCGGGAGATGCGAATAAAAAATGGGTAGCCTTAGAACAACATTATAGCCCTCAGTGCTGCCTTAAATCTAGACTACTAGCCCCAGACCCAAAGAGACTAGTTCCCAAAACTGGGATTTCTGCTATTGATATTACAGACAAGATTTGGAGACTGACTGTGCGTCAGGCCCCTAATGGTCAACCCTGCCCACTATCTACTATACCCCTAGATGTCCTGCATTTATGCATCCCAGACCTCAATCTGACTAGTTGGCTGGATTTGGGCGTTATGTCGGTCAGGGACCTGTTGGATGAACATGGACTTCTCCACTTCCCCTCCCTCAGGCATAGGTTCCCCATCCCGCAAAAGGACTTCTATAAGAGTCTACAAATTAGGAGCTATCTAGCGACTGACCAACTGCAAAAAGTCACCCTTCCTCCGAGATTACTAGGATATCTGGGAGTGTCTGGCTCATGTGCCGGAGGAATCACCTTTTTTTATGGTTTTCTGGGGCTGAGGTCGGAGTTACTCCACCATACATACATGAACAGGTGGGAAGGGGACTTGGGAATTGAGATCGCCCCAGAGCAGTGGCAGACCGCCTTTCGTGACATCAACTCCTACTTTAAATGTACTAATCACCAGGAGACCTTTTACAAAACAATCTACAGGTGGTATTTCACCCCCACCAGATTGCACAAGATCGACCCTTCCCTTCCATTTGTATGCTGGAGGGGATGCGGAGAGGCGGGCTCCCTGCTACATATTCTTTGGGAATGTCCGAAGGTTCAACCATTGTGGAGGGGTGCTGCTTTGACTATAGATCGGCTCCTGGGCTTACAGGTTCAATTGGAACCCTCTACAGCCTTGCTGCTACTAGATTTAGATAAGTACCCTTCTAATTCTAGACACGTAGTAGCACATGTACTGATGTCCACCAAATTGCTCATTGCTAGGAAATGGAGATCCCCTGATCTTCCATGCTTATCGGAAATCTTGGCTTATGTTAATTTCTCTTGTGCATGTGAACGTGCCTATGCTTTAGCTAACTCTAATGATCGTAGGTTCCTTAGTAGATGGGACTTGTGGATACATAGCCCCCACTACTGTTAATTATTGAGGTTGCTATCACTACTCCTCGGTTTCCTTATCCCCCTTTCCTTCTCACTCCTTTCCCCTTACCCGGCTTTCTTTCTACTTCTCTATTTACACCACGCACGCACAATCCTTCTATTCCGTTAAAGCTGCAGCCTTAGGGCCTAGACACCAGCCAGTTTTTCTCATGATGATATTCATGTTTTTGGTTTATACCCTATGCAGCCAATAGTATTTTGTTCTGATGGTTTATTGTATGGAGTACTCTGTCGCCCTATAGAGACGCCTGATGTAACGAATGTCAATTTGTTCTTATGTTGCTGTATATTCTGTACTATTCCAAATTGTCAGGAATAGAATTGTTCTCCTTGTGTTATATATTGAAACTTAATAAAAATATAAAATTAAAAAAAAAGAAAGAGGCATAGAGGCCACGAGATGGTTGCTGGATCAAAGCAAATATACTAATGTACAAAAAGATTTTTTTGTGGAAATGCTGATAGTTACATGAAAATTATTTTCTTTTTGAGGATGATTTTTTTGTACAGCCCAGTGGATCGGCGATGGGGGCGAACGTGGACCCGCAAACGCATATATGTCCTTTTTTGAAGATCAATTTGTATATGGCCATGAGCTTTTTATTAAACATGTTAAATTATGGAAACGATTTATTGATTATATCGTTTGCGTGTGGGAGGGTCCATGTTCGTCCCTCGATTTATTCTTCACATATTTGAATGACATACGAGAGGAATTCAAATTTACTATGAATGTTGATGAGAAACAAGCGGGTTTCCTTGATACCCTGCTGCTGAAAGATGGAATGGGGGGGGGGGGGGGGGATTGTGCACTGATTTGTACAGTAAACCGACGGATAGGAATAGTTTATTACACTTCAGCAGTGCACATCCTTTAAGTATTAAGAAATCCATTCCATTTTCACAGAAACAACGTATCAACAGAATAGTCACAGATTCCACAATCAGAGAACAGAGTTTTGGAATTGGAGGACAAGTTTATTGCTTGGGGTTACCCAGAACTGTTTCTTAAAACACCCCTCCAGACGAGAATTCTGAGTGAGAAGAAATCCCGTATACCCTTTGTCAGAATGTATCATCCCTTGAGTTATAAAGTGGATGACATTGTTCGTCGTCATTGGTTTATTTTGGGACAATCATATCCACAGGTTGCAGAATTTCAGGATCCACCGTTAATCTGTAATAAACGTTTGCCCAACTTAAGGGATAATTTAGTGAGGGCCGATTTAGGCTCTAATAAGAAGACACGTCAAGCACTATTGAGTACTAAAAAGTGTGGAACATTCCTTTGTTTAAGCTGTTCTCAAAGTACTAATATTATTCGGGGTGATCAAGTTACACACCCCAATACAGAGAGATCCATACCCATCAGAGGGTATTTTACATGTCAATCAAAAAATGTGATTTATCAAGTGTCCTTGCGGTCTCCTATACGTTGGAGAGACTTCTCAGCGTGTAGGAGACCGCATTAACCGACAAAAGTCCTCCATTCGTTGTAACAATCTATTGTTCCCCATACCCTGCCATTTTAAGAATAAAGGTCATAACATTTCCCAATTACATTATCAGGTGATTGACCAGGTGTTTCCCCCGAGACGAGGCGATATGAAAAAAAAAAAATTATTATTAAAAAAGGAAGCTTTCTGGATTCATACCTTAGATACTCTAGAACCTAGGGGTTTGAATCCTGAATATGAGATTAACCAGTTGTTATAATTTTATGTTCCTAAAAAACTTTTATGTTATAAAACAAAAACATTTTTTTGATGTTATATATCTTTCCATTTTTAGAGACCAACCTGATGCTCAGATATACCTTTGCTTTCCTGCTGCAAGACAACCACGTGTATTGTTGTTTTTTGTTTATTAGATTGTCATGGTTACTAATGAAGTATTAATTAGGTACCTCTGACGTGTATAAAATTAGTCCTTTTGTTCAGTTTTGATATGCAGTTGATAAAGGCATAAGCCGGAATGCGTGCTGCGTTGGTGTATATTTGCCGTATGCATTAATAAAAAGACAAGAATTTCTTCATTCATCTACGAGTGCCGGGATTTCTTTATTTTCTAAACTTCTGGCAAAACTGCATACCCCAGCGAAAATGACCAGTGGGGTGTAAGGAAAAGTGGGGAAAGCATTTAAAGTCACTCTGGAACCGGGGCTAGAAGCACCGAGTGCGGATTCTAGGTCCACGGCTTATGTACAATGCACAAGGGCTGGTGTCGCAATACACGGATCAAGAGGCAAACATTCCAATATGTGAGGTGCCATGAACCTGCAGAAACAGGTTTATCAGTCACCAGTCAAGGGCAACGGAATCAAAAAATCCATACCATATGTGGCTCCCAGATAGGTGACATATCAGATATTGAACTGATAAGACCAGATACTACACTTGAACCTAGCCAACAAGCCGAGAATCGATTGACAGACTGGAGTAAGACCCATAGAAAAAAATATGTAGCTGCAATAATTACTTTGCCCACTAGAGGGGAGCCTAGTACTCTCCAAGAGAGAGAACAGTGCTAAAGCAATGCAGCCTTTCAGCCAGTGGAGGGCACAGAGCACCCGTGAGAGGTCCCCCCCCCCCCCCCTTTAATAAACTTCCTCTACCAGCAGATCGTACGGCCCCTGGAAAGAACGGGTGCACTATAGAGAACACGCCCCCGGGTGCCGCCTGCAGGCGGCCTACAGTAAAAGGGGAAGCCTGGGGCTCACAGTTAAAGAGGAAGCCAGGGGCAAAATTTACCGGGCGCCTTTATGGGAGACTTCAATCTTCCAGATATAAACTGGAAAACCAAAATAGCTAGTTCTGCCTGGAGTACAGATATTCTAAATTCCCTACTGGGATCATCTCTACAACAAGAGGCCATTGTGGATTTTGTATTCACAAATGGGGATTTGGTAAATGATGTAATTTTAAGCGAAAGCTTGAGATCTAATGATCACCAGTCTGTGTGGTTTAATATAAGTAAAGGAGTCACACCACACAAAAACAAAAAAGTTTTAGATTTTAGAAAAACAGACTTTTCAAAAATGAGATGACTCAAATGATTCCCTATAAGACTGGAACGGATTACGTGGAGTCCAGGAGAAATGGGACTACTTAAAAAACGCATTGATCGATAGTCCACCAGACTCTGCCCTCCCAGCACAGCCACATGCCATGGCGGCTGTGGAGCTGGGCACTATAGAGAAGGGGGACGTTCCTACTCACCCATGGACTTCATTTTCCTATACTCACCCAGACGTCTTCAGTCAGCTAAAGGTCGCGCTGCAACACACCAAGCTGCCATAGTGAGGCAAGCAGGTGCAAGTGGGGGCCCCGGACCCAGGGTACTACCACCAGGTGCTGATCTTTGACGAAAAGGGGTTAATGGCCCACACTCTATGCACCCTTTGTCGCATGTGGGCGATCAGGTAGCGCCATGCTTCTGACGCCCAACCTAGAAAAATAACAAACGAAAAAAAAAAAAAAAACTAACTATTCTGCCCTAGCTAGAAAATAATAAAAGAGAAAAGACCAAGTCTGGAGAGAGCTCCAGACCTGTGTCTGCCTCCTACTGACACTAAGCTAAAACTGATAAGCTCAGTGCCTGTGGGCTGGTATATCCTGCTGGGAGAAGCAGACTTTTTTTTGCCTAGTTTCAGCATCCTATTGGCAGCAGCATAATACCCATGGTCTCTTTGTCCCCCAATGAGGCAACCGAAAAACAGGTATTGTAATACACACTGTGCAAAGATTTAGAGAGTGACAGGTCTTTGGTAGATCCAAAAACCAGCTAATCATACCTTCTTTCCACAGCTTGGATGAAGTCATTAAATTCTCTAAAGGGAGTTCCATCACCCCATATTCCCAAGCGGCTCATGTACGCCATATTTCTTGGTTCAGAGGCACCTAAAGGACAAATAAATAAATAAATTAATAATAATAATAAAAAAAAGCTTATGAACTAACTATAAAGGCAGGTTAAGATTTTGCGGTACCCAGAAGCAAAAAAAGTCAATAAAAAAAAATAAAAAAATTCTACATACCTGTGGCACTAGCATATACAACTCTTGCTTTAGGCAGCTTGTTCTGTAGTTCCAACACTGCTAAACCAGTTTTTGTTGGTTTTGAAGAACCAACTGGACACAGATTTTTTGCCTTGTGACATTCATCAAATACAATCTATAGTTAAAGTACTTAAGGAATGTAACAAAAATTTAAGGCATTATTATATCCTAAATAGTTTTTTTTCTGCTGTTTCAGCATCCAAACTTTCCACATGCAAACCTGGCCTAAAATAATTTAAATGCAAACCATAATTCAAAGGTCACAAACTAAGATTGTGAAAAAAAGGATACAACTCCATCAAAATCCTCTCCGCACCAATGAAGAAGCTGCTTTAAGCGTGTTTTGTATTTCCCTCCAGACTGGCTTTCACCTATTAGCGAGGAGTATGTAGCAAATATAACCCCTTTCTTGACACTACCATTATGCTTGGATGAAATTTTTCCATATTTAAACTGCAAAAAGATAATTAAAATTTATGTGAGGTATATATGCTGAAAAGAAAAAATGCAAAGAAAATATTTATAAGACAAATAACAAACATACCTTGTTTAGAGAATGAACCTGAATATTTTTGGCTCCAATGTCTCTCAAGTCTCTTTCAGCATCATACTTTAAGTCATTTGACACACTGAACCTGCAGAACAAAAAACAATAGCAATGTAGTGCTAAACTAAAAAATATAACAAAACAAAGAGAAATCTTAATCTCTTAAGGACTCAGGGCGTACCTGTACGCCCTGAGCCCGGTCCTGGTGTGAAAAACGGGGTCACGCTGTGACCCTGCATCACACCAAGTCGGTCCCGGCTGCTAACGATAGTCGGGACCCTGGGCTCACAGCGTGCGGCACCGATCGTTGTGCCGCGCGCTGTTAACCCTTCAGATTAATTTTGATCGCCGCGTCTGAAAACAAAAGTAAACGCTTCCCGGCAGCTCAGTCGGGCTGATCGGGACATCACGATAAAATCGCGATGTTCCAATCAGCTGGGACGCAGGCGGAGGTCTCCTTCCCTCTCTCCACGGCGTCTGATCAGGGTTCGATTGCTCCAAGCCTAAGCTACAGGCTTGAGCAATCCCCTATCTCGCTGATCCGTGCAAAGCTATGGCTTTGCAGGGATCAGCATAAGAGATCAGTGTGAAAAGAAAAAAAAAAGTTAACAAATGTCATTTAACCCCTTCCCTAATAAAAGTTTGAAGCACCCCCCTTTTCCCATAAAAAAAATAAAATAAAAAATAAAAAAAATGTAAAAAAACAAAATTAATTTACATATGTGGTATCGCCGCGTGCGTAAATGTCCGAACTATAAAATGATATCATTAATTAAACCGCACGGTCAATGGCGTACGCGAAAAAAAATTCCAAAGTCCAAAATAGCGTATTTTTGGTCACTTTTTATATCATAGAAAAAAATTTAATAAAAAGCGATCAAAAAGTCCGATCAACACAAAAGGTACCGATAAAAACTTCAGAACACAGCGCAAAAAATGAGCCCTCATACCGGCCCGTACACAGAAAAATAAAAAAAAAGTTACAGGGGTCAGAAGATAATTTTAAACATAGAAATTTTCCTGCAGGTTATGATTTTTTTCCAGAAGTGTGACAAAATCAAACCTACATATAAGTAGGGGATCATTTTAACCGTATGGACCTACAGAATAAAGATAAGGTGTAATTTTGACCAAAAAGTGCACTGCGTAGAAACTGAAGCCCCCAAAAGTTACAAAATTAAATTTTTTCTTCAATTTTGTCGCACAATGATTTTTTTTCCGTTTCGCCGTGGATTTTTTGGTAAAATGACTAATGTCACTGCAAAGTAGAATTGGTGGCGCAAAAAATAAGCCATCATATGGATTTTTAGGTGCAAAATTAAAAGCATTATGATTTTTAGAAGGTGATGAGGAAAAAATGAAAATGCAAAAACGGAAAAACGCTGAGTCCTTAAGGGGTTAAACCGTAACCATGACATTGTATATAAAGGAACCAAAGTTTAGTGCTCTATTTTTATTGCTGAAAATAGACTCCCAGCAGCTCAGCGGAGCTGATGGGGTCATTGTGGGGAAATCGCGATGTCCCAATCAGCTGAGAAGATGGTGGGAGGGCTCTTACCTGCCTCCTCACTGTCCGATTGATTCTTCAATGCTCCAATCAGCCTCAGCAGGCTGGAGCATTGGAGTACCGCTAACACTGATCAATGCTATGCTATGGCCTAGCATTGAACAGTGTATGCAGTCTAATGACTGCATGTAATAGTCCCCTATGGGGACAAAAAAAAAAAAAAAAAAAAAACAGTAAATAAAAAAAAATTAAAAGTTGTTAATAAATGTGATTTAACCCCTTCCCAGATAAAAGTTTGAATCACCCCCTTTTCCCTTTAAAAACAAAGTAAATATCCGTAAACCAAAAAATAAACATAACGTACGTGGCATCGCCTCGTGCGTAAATGTCCAAACTATAAAAAATATGTCAGTTAAACATCACTGTCAATGGAGTACATGTAAACAAAATACCAAAGTCCAGAATTGCGTATTTTTGCATACCCAAAAAAAATAAAAAAATAAAAAAAAAAGAAGTATTGACTTTAAACTTTTTAAAATCGCTTAACTTTTTTCTGGGATATTATAAAAATTGCGGTTCTGTGGTTTGGTATTTTTGTACATTTGTCATTTACTGTACGGGATACATAATGTTCTATTTTAATAGTTCATACAATTGCGCACGCAGCGATACCAAATATGTTTACATGTTTTTATATAAGAAAAGGGGGTAATTTAAAGTTAACTTAAGGGGTTAAAGGGGTATTCCAGGCAAAACCTTTTTTTATATCTATCAACTGGCTCCGGAAAATTTAAAAATCTTAATCCTTCCAATAGTTATTAGCTTCTGAAGTTTTCTGTCTAACTGCTCAATGATGATGTCATGTCCAGGGAGCTGTGCATGATGGGAGAATATCCCCATAGGAACTGCACAGCTCCTGGGACGTGAGTCATCAGAAAGCAGTTAGACAGAAAATAACAACTCAACTTCAGAAGCTAATAACTATTGGAAGGATTAAGATTTTTTTAATAGAAGTAATTTACAAATCTGTTTAACTTTCCGGAGCCAGTTGATATATAAAAAAAAGTTTTGGCCTGGAATACCCCTTTAATGTGTGTGTGTGTGTGTTAAAAAAAAAAAAAAAATTTCAAACACTTAGGGACTTTTAGGAGGAATCATTAGATTCCTCATACAGATCAATAGAGTTCTATTGAACTCCATTGATCTGTGTACTCTGCCATCCATTGATAGAGCCTAGTCCAGACAGACTATCGATGACAGAGCCACGGACACCAGGGAAGCAGAGGTAAGCCCTCTGGCTACCTCGATAGTGGATTCTTAGTCGCCGTGGCAATGTTCTGACTATATTCAGATGTGAACAAATTACAATGCTCAAAAAAAATAAAGGGAACACTAAGATAACACATCCTAGATCTGAATGAATTAACTAATTGTAGGAAATACTTTCATCTTTACATAGTTGAATGTGCTGACAACAAAATCACACAAAAATCATCACCAATGGAAATCAAATTTATCAACCCATGGAGTTCTCGATATGGAGTCAGACTCAAAATCAAAGTGGAAAACCACACTACAGGCTGATCAAACTTTGATGTAATGTCCTTAAAATAAGTCAAAATGAGGCTCTGTAGTGTGTGTGTGTGTGTGTGTGGCCTCCACGTGCCTGTATGACCTCCCTACAATGCCTGGGCATGCTCCTGATGAGGTGGTGGATGGTCTCCTGAGGGATGTCCTTCCAGACCTGGACTAAAGCATCCACCAACTCTTGGACAGTCTGTGGTGCAACGCGGCATTTGTGGATGGAGAGAGACATGATGTCCCAGATGTGCTCAATCGGATTCAGGTCTGGGGAACGGGCGGGGCCAGTCCATAGCATCAATGCCTTCCTCTTGCAGGAACTGTTAAACTCCAGCCATATGAGGTCTAGCATTGTCTTGCATTAGAAGGAACCCAGGGCCAACCGCACCAGCATATGGTCTCACAAGGGGTCTGAGGATCTCATCTCTGTACCTAATGAGAGTCAGGCTACCTCTGGCAAGCACATGGAGGGCTGTGTGGCCCCTGAAAGAAATGCCACCCCACACCATTACGGACCCACTGCCAAAACGGTCATGCTGGAGGATGTTGCAGGCAGTAGAACATTCTCCACGGCATCTCCAGACTGTCAGGTCTGTCACATGTGCTTATCTGCTTTCATCTGTGAAGAGCACAGGGCGCCAGTGGCGAATTTGCCAATCTTTGTGTTCTCTGGCAAATGCCAAACGTCCTGCACGGTGCTGGGCTGTCAGCACAACTCCCACCTGTGGATGTCGGGCCCTCATACCACCCTCATTGAGTGTTTGACCTTTTGAGTGGACTCGTCATTTTGCAGGGCTCTGGCAGTGCTCCTCCTTGCACAAAGGTAGCAGTCCTGCTGCTGGGTTGTTGCCCTCCTACGTCCTCCTCCATGATGTACTGGCCTGTCTCCTGGTAGCGCTCCATGCTCTGGACACTACACTGACAGACACCGCAAACCTTTTTGCCACAGCTCGCATTGATGTGCCATCCTGGATGAGCTGCTCTACCTGAGCCACTTGTGTGGGTTGTAGACTCAGTCTCATGCTACCACTAGAGTGAAAGCACCGACAGCATTTAAAAGTGACAAACACATCAGCCAGGAAGCATAGGAACTGAGAAGTGGTCTGTGGTCACCACCTGCAGAACCCTTCCTTTATTTGGGGTGTCTTGCTAATTGCTTATAATTTCCACCTGTTGTCTGTTCCATTTGCACAACAGCATGTGAGATTGATTATCAATCAGTGTTGCTTCCTGAGTGGACAGTGTTATTTCACCGAAGTGTGATTGACTTGGAGTTACATTGTGTTGTTTAAGTGTTCCCTTTATTTTTTCTGAGCAGTGTACATTACGTTTCAAGTCTGTTTTGTTGTACTTACCACAAAGATCTTTTTCTACTTAGCAAGTAGTTTTCAAAAATGATTCCAGCGATTGTTCTTCCTTTTCCAACTCCTGCACCATCCCCAATTAGGAAACCAGCTCTCTCTCCATTAGGAAGGAAGGTTTCATGTTGCTATAGAAGACAGAAGAAACTTATCTTAGAACTAAATGACAGCCATTACACAATGGACTTTAATGGTGTATTCACACGTACAGTATTCTGCGCAGATTTGATGAGCAGGATTTTCTGCTTCAGATTTCAATGTAAACTAAATGACTGAATACAGCTTCAAATCCTGCGCATCAAATCTGCGCATGAGATTGTACGTGTGCACACACCCTAAGGGTGGGTTCCCATCCAGGACATCCGCAGCACGTTTCATGCTGCAAATGCACTGACGGCAGTCACTAGAGCAAGTTCCCTGCTGCGACTGGTGGAGCTCTTTCTGTCTGCACATAGCAGGGCTGTGCATCTGCTATGTGCAGGTACTGTGTCTACAGCATAAAATCTGCCGCTACGAGCAGACAAAAAGCTAACCAGCGGCAGGAGGGAGCTCGCTCTTGTGACTGCCTTTGGCGCATCGAAAGCATTAAATACACTGCGGATGCACCTTATGTGACCCTACCATAAAAGGAACATTTACACACAAGCTGGGGCAGGAAAATAAATAGATACAAACCTGTGCAGCATAAGTGACTGCTTCTAACTGCAGTGCGGATAGCCAGCCATTATCAATAGTCTCCTCAGGAATTGATGTCTGGAACCAAACATCTGGAGGAGTCACACTTGACAAGGAACTTGTTTCCACAACAGGATCCGGATGTCTCAGTCCAACTTTAACTAATGAGGGGAAAAGAAAGGAAAAAAAGAAAAAGAAGTTACATTTAGGTGTCATTACATTTCTGTTCCAGATGTTAAATGATCAATTCCTAAAGTAAAGAAAACAACAGCAGCAGACGTGAAAGTTTTTCTGGGAGGCAAATTACTTTTGGACTTCGTCAAGGTAGATAAGTGATCGGTTCAGTGGGAATTTCCTGCAGTGTCAGCATGTCAGAGGAAGAGAAGCAGTAAGGTCCAGATGCCAATAGATCAGCAGGGGAACAGGCAGGTATGCATATGCTAAAACATTTTAAAGGGTCCTGAAAAGTATTCTGTTCTCATGCATTTTATTACCTATCCACTGGATAAGTGATAACTGCTAGATATGTGGGAGTCCACTTGCTAGGACCAACAGTGATTGCCAGATGGGACACCAAAGTCCCCATAACCAGTAAAATCACAGCTAGGAGGAGTTTATAGGAAGTGATTGTCAGGCATACAGCTTCCAATCAACATCTAGGGCAATCACTAAAAGATAAGACAGTGGGTACAGGCAGCACACTTGAAGAGGTATAATTTCTGGGTGCCAGACACATCTTTTGACAAAAGTAAGGTTATCTAATAAAAGACAGCCGGCACGTAAATTATTATTATTTTTTTTTGTGTGTGTGCTTAAACTTTGATATCCATGTGCAAAAGTTCTTTACAACTTTGTGGCAATATAGTTTATTGGAAATGAGCGAAGTTTCGGACCTATCAAGCAGAAAATGGAATGGAATATTTATCAGGAAAGGCCTGGTTGGGATAGCTGATTGTTAAAGGAGTATTCCTGCCAAAAACATCTTATCCCCTATCGAAAGGATAGGAGATAAGATGTCTGATCGCAGGGGGCCCGCCGCTGAGACCCCCCCACGATCTCCCTGCAGCAGCCCGCATTCTATGAATAGCTTTGTCTGAAGTTTCGTAAACAGCCGGGCTTCCGAGACAGGGACGTGACGCCACGCCCCCTCCATTCATTTCTATGGGACATGAATGGAGGGAGCGTGGCATGACGTCACGTCCCCGTCTCGGAAGCCCGGAGGTTTCCGAAACTTCAGACACAGCTACGCATAGAATGCGGGTTGCTGCAGGGAGATCGCGGGGTGTACCAGCGGCAGCCCCCCCGCGATCAGACATCTTATCCCCTATACTTTCGGGGAGAAGATGTTTTTGCCCGGAATACCCCTTTAAGCTCCAATGTATTGGCTAAGCACAATGTCTACACAGATAAAAAAAAAAAAATAATGCAAAACTGGGTGCAAAACTATATTCTGACATTAAAAGGTAACATACGTTTAATTGGCATATATTCAGCATAGGTCTCAGCATGGCCCATTTCATCCTCATCTTCTTCCTCTGGCTCATCCTCCTCTTTTACTTTCTGAAAGAAAAGAGGTTGTGTTAATCATAGCAGCAATCAAGCAGCAGGTTTGAAAGGTTTGTGTGTTTGTGTAACTATAGGGGAGCAGTCCTCATTCTTAACTCTTTAAAGGACACAGCCAAGTTTAAACGGTTGTGTTTTCATTCTTCTTTCGGCGAGTAAAGTGCACAGCTGCACATTCTCCCAGCCATATCTAGAGAGCAGTGGGGATCTCAGAGCCAGACCGATAACATTTTAAGATGTCACATGTAATGCTTTACCTTTACCTCTTATTAGATATTGTAGCACTAAATACATCATTTCATGGCTTTATTTGCACATCCACAAAAGGGGTGTATTTTCAATGTTTTCTCAGAATCTTAAAAGTGCATTTTTATTTGAGCCAATAGGTTAAATTTATGTGGAAAATAAACTCATAATATCCCCTTATAACAGCTGGAGATATTTTACACAGAGCTCCAAATCCATCGGTTCCATTCACAGAAACTGAAATGATCAAAATTACTGCTAACACAGCTAATGAAAACACATGTTCCAAAATGGACACCTCAGCAGACCCAGACAGAACCTACAAAAGTCAACATTGTTCGTCGAGCAACTGATACTGCAGCAATGTTAACTTTGCATGTAAATACAATACAGAAAAAAAAAATGCTGCTTAACCTCTTGGGGACGCAGGGTGTATACATACGCCCTGCATCCCCGATCCTTAAGGACTCCTCAGGGCGTACCTGTATGCCCTGAACATTTACAGTCCCCTCCACTCACCGGGTGGGGACCGGACCAGGATGCCTGCTGAAATAATTCAGCAGGCATCCTGGCACATCGCCGAGGGGGGTCCTGAGGTCCCCCCTTATCGGCGATCGCGGGTCAATTCAGACTGGCGATTTGCTGCGATTCTGTTCCCCGCGGCTCGCTGGGCTGGAATCGGATGCCTGCTGAAATCATTCAGCAGACATCCCGGCACTTCGCCGAGGAAGGTCCTGAGGACCCTCCACATTGTCGCCGGTAAATACAAACCGCCGCTCTTCGGGGATTCCGGGTCATCTGGGTCCCGTGTGACCCGATCATCCGGATAAGGATGGTGATCAGTGGTGTAGTATACACCACCAATCACCATCCATACTGTACTGTACTGTGAGGTGGCAGTGTTGCCACCCCCCCAAAGTACAAATGTGATTGGGTGGCCGTAGTGACTGTACCAATCACAGTGTTGAGGAGGGGGGGAGGAGAGCAGGAGCACGATGCTCCGCTCAGCACCATTTTACATCTGATGCTGATCAGAGTGGAGCTCCGTCCTGTATCTCCCCTCTCACAGGCCAAAAAGTGCCATCTGGCATTATTCTGTGCCTCCCTGGCACAGCAACATTTAGGGACAGTTTTAGATTAGGCAAGGAAAGTTTAGGCGGTAAAAAAATTATTTTTTCTTTTTCAGTGCACATCTGTAGGTGTCCGCAGCACCTTTAGCTGCGTGACCCGAGCCCTACAGGGACACTGGGGTCTGCGCCAGTGTTTTTTTTTTTTTGGGCTTTGGGCACAGACTTTTTTTTGCTAAATGTGTGGCTGGGCCCTCTTAGCCATAAAAGTGCAGTCCGCCACTGTTAGCTAAAATCCACCCCCCGCTGATCAGTCCCGTAGCACTGATCAGCGTTTTTTGTGGTGCAGGCGTTTTTTCGGGTTATAGCTGCTTTTTTAGGCTGTCTGTGCCACCAGTAGCAGGCCTGTGCTGTGTGGGCGGACCGTACCTCTGTGTGCGGCCTGCCCCAACGATGTCAGTGACTTTCAGGCGGGTGCATTTTTTCGGGGTTAAAGAGTTTTTCTTTTGTTTTTTGTGTGGGGGTCTGTACGTACCACCAGCCACTGTTCTGGGCTGAGTGTCCGGAACCCCCACTGACTTCTGCGCTCCCTGCCACCGCTAAGCACTAATCAATGTGCACACCGTAGGTATAGTTAGGTTAGGGCGGGTTAGGGAGGTAGTCTCCCACCACACCACACACAGCACATACACTAATGGGGATGGGGGGGGGGGGGTGTATGTGTGTGGGGAAAAAAAACTATTAGAGTAGGGAAATGGCCCGCAGGGTATTTTCAGTGGAGGAGGCATATACCATACTTTCCTCAGACACTGAATGCGCCTCCGAGGAAGACCCCACCGTCCTTATTTCCTCGCCCCCCTCATCTAGTTCTGATGATAAGCCACCAAAGGTGTCGGAGACGCCGTCAAGCGAGGCCGCAAACCTCCTCTGCTCCCGACCCTGTGCCTCATGCTAGTATGAGTCCCCCTGGCACTCATACTAGTCAAGCCCCCCAGCCAAGTTTACTGCTGCCTGGTACCGGCAAACTTGTCTGGACACGAGCCCGTGATTCCCGAGTTTGTTGGCAACTCAGGAATCAAGATTGACATTGTTGGGTTCACTGAAATGGACTATTTCAGTTTTTTTTTTTTTCAGTGACTACTTTGTCAATCTGATGGTCGACCAGACGAACCTGTACGTGCAACAGTTCGTCATAGCAAACCCAGGCTCCTTTTTAGCTAGGCCAAGTGGCGGGTTCCCAGTCAGTGCAGCCGAAAGGAGGACCTTTTGGGGGCCTCGTGCTGCATATGGGCCTAGTTAAAAACCAAAAGGTCAGGCAATACTGGAGCAGGGATGTCCTCTACCAGACCCCGCTCTACAGTATGGCCAGGACCCATCCCCGGTACGAGGCTATTCTGAAATGTTTGCATTATGCTGATAAAGCGGCCAACGGCTGTCCGGGCGTGCTGGGAGTTGTAGTTTTGCAACAGCTGGAGGTCTGCAGGTTTGAGACCACTGCTGTACGCTGTATCCCTATGCCCGAGCTTCAAAAGATAAAGAAAATAAACTTTAACTTACCTACGTCTGCCTTACGCTGGGGACGGGAACGTCACACAGCAGTCAGCCTATCACTGGCCGCAGTGATGTCCTGCCACGACCAGTGATAGGCTGAGCCCACTGTCATGTAAGAAGCCGTCGGGACATCGCTGCGGCCAGTGATAGGCTGACGGCTCTCAGACGTTCCCGTCCCCAGTGTAAGGCCGACGTAGGCAAGTTAAAAGTTTATTTTCTTTATCTTTTGCAGCCCGGGCATAGGGATACAGCGTACAGCAGTGGTCTCAAACCTACGGACCTCCAGCTGATGCAAAACTACAACTCCCAGCATCCCCGGACAGCGTTGGCTGTCCGGGCATGCTGGGAGTTGTAGTTTTGCAACAGCTGGAGGTCCGCAGGTTGGAGACCACTGACGTACAGTATAGAGTTCCGGTGTCGGCCCGCAACAAAGAGGAAGAGGGCAGTGCTTGCGGGTGACATATGTGAGTAGTACCCCGCTGGGCTGATAATTGGGGAGGGGGGGGGGAGGAGCAGAACAGCGCTGGTGGGTCACATGATTTGGGGGAGGGAATGAAAGAAATACCTTAATATACCGTGGAACCGCCATAAGTTACAGAAATACTGTGATACACATTTTTGGTCATACCGCCCAGCTCTACTGGAAGCTATTGATTAGTCTCATCAGCTTTAAGGGGAGACTCAGCTTCCGGCAATACATCCCTACCAAGCGGATGCGGTATGGCGTGAAGATGTATAAACTTTGCGAGAGTACCTCGGGGTAAACTTGCAAGTTTATGGTGTATGAGGGACGAGATTCCCATAGTGAACTCTCAGAATGTCCCCCCACTCTGGGTGTTAGCGGGAAAATCATTTGGGGCCTTTTGCAACCATTGCTAGATAAAGGTCGCCACCTTTATGTGGATAACTTTTATAGTATCCCTCTCTTCACATCCCTCGCCGCCAGATCCACGGTCGCTTGTGGGACAGTACAGAAGAAACAATCCTATCCCCTGGTGTGAGTCCAGTGCCCTTACAATGAAAACCTGTTGCTGGTCAGGTATAAGGATAAGAGGGATGTCCTTATGCTGTCCACAATTCATGGGAACGGCAGCACAGCCGTCTGTGTGAGGTACCGTGGGACCAGTTCTTTAAGCCAGATTGTATTCTGGACTACAAATCGGTATATGGGGGGAGTTGATCTTTCTGATAAAGTCCTCAAGCCATATAATGCCATGCGGAAAACACGGGCATTGTACAAAAAAGTTGTGGTCTACATGGTACAGGTTGCCATGTACAACTCTTTTGTACTGTCCCAGTACACTGGCAACACAGACATTCCTGGAGTTCCAAGAGGTAGTTCTAAAGGCCCTCATCTTTGGTGACCGCCAATAGAGCGGGTCAGAGCACCTCTATAACTTCAGTGCCCCATATCGTCCCCGGCCAACACTTTCCAGGTGAGGTCCCCCACACTGGAAAGAAGGGACAATCCCAGAAAAAATGCAGTGTCAAAAGAGGGGGATTCGGAAGGACACCACCACTCAATGAGACACATGCCCCGATCATCCGGGCCTCTGCATTAAGGATTGCTTCAGGGAGTATAACACTTCCATGGAGCACTACATTTTTGTACATTGTCTTCAAAATTTTAAAGCCAAACCCCATTTATCCCATTACCCCTTGTGAAAATGTAAAAAAATTGCATAACCCCAGCATTTTAGCATACAAAAAAAAAAAAAAAATACAAACACACCTTTTCAATTTATGGCCCGCTGTTCAAAAAGTGAGTACTCCCTGTACCCCTTGTTAACTTCCTTGAGGGGTGTAGTTTAAAAATTGTGGCCACTTGCCAGGGGTTTTATTTATTTATTTTTTATATTTTATGTCAGAACCTCAACAATTGCAGAGCAAATCACCACTTTAGGCCTCAAATCTCATCGGTGCTGTCTCACTCCTAAGCCCTGTTTTGCATCAGCATAGTGCTTTTCCGCCTTATATGGGGTATTTTCTTATTCTGGAGAAATTGGGCTACAAATTTTGTGGAGATTGTTTTCTTTTACTACTTGTAAAACTAAAAAACTAAAAATAAAAAAATAAAAAATTCAGTTAACCCCTTAAGGACCAGAGCGTTTTTTGCACATCTGACCACTTTCACTAAGCATTAATAACTCTGGGATGCTTTTACCTTTCATTCTGATTCAGAGACAGTTTTTTGTGACATATTCTACTTTATGTTAGTGGTAAAATTTTGTCTATACTTTCTTGGTGAAAAATTCCTAAATTTGATGAAAAAAATTTAAAAAATTTAGCATGTTTCTAACTTTGAAGCTCTCTGCTTGTAAGGAAAATAGACATTCCAAATAAAAGGAGATTTTTTTAAGGCTTACCGTAAAAACTCTCTCTCGAAGGATCCATTGGGGGACACAGACCATGGGTGTATGCTGCTGTCTCTAGGAGGTATGACACTACGGCAACAAAGACATCTGCTCCTCCCAGCAGGATATACCCACCTCCAGGCCCTGAGCTGATCAGTTTTAGTACCAGAGCAATAGGAGAGGACCGACAGGTCAAGGAAAAAAAACACAAACTGTCCAAGAACCTTAAGAAAAAATATAACTGAACACACCCTCGGACAGAGAACCAAAGAGAAACCCAAAAGGGCGGGAGCTTTGTCCCCCAATGGATCCTTAGAGAAAAGGAGATTTTTTAATGCTTACCCTAAAATCTCTTTCTCGATCGGCTCCATTGGGGGACACAGACCATGGGACGTAACAAAGCCGTCTCTTGGGAGGGTAAGAAATGAGGCTGGACTACCGCCGCCTGCAACGCCCCACAGCCCAGAGTAGCATCAGCTGATGCAAAGGTATGAATCTGGTAGAGCCTTGTGAAAGTGTGCAGTTTTGATCCATATGCGGTTTTGGACCGGACCTAAAACCGTAGTATACTACGGTTTTCGGTCCGGTCAGAAAACCGCATAGGGGTCAAAACTGAGCTGACCGGAGTCACCATTTGACTCCAGTCGGCTCATAAAAGTAAATGGAGTCACGGGTTGATCCGGCTGGGGTACGGGAGCGCCTGGTTTGCCCCTCCCCCAGCCGGATCCGGCGCCCGTGTGTGAAAAACGAGATGCGAATGCAGCCTAACAGAGTTAAGAGCACGCCACGTTAAGGAACGCCTCCTTCCAGTGAAGAAGGCGAAGAGGACTGTCCCTGAGAGGTTCAAGAGGAGCGCCTTGCAGGGCACCCAAGACCAAGTGAAGGGAACCGATAAGGAGGGGCAGCGTGTGCCACTCCCTGAAGCAAGTCTGGACATAAGAATTGAATGCCAGAGGATGTTGAAAAAGAACGGAAAGGGTTAAATTTGACCCTTAAGGGAGCTGAGAGCCAAGTCTTGAACCAGCCCTTATTGGAAGGGAAAAGGGGTCGGGGAAGGGAAAACCACGACCAGAGAAAAAGGCTGAGTTTCACGCCAACGAAAATAAAACCGCCAGGTATGGTGGTAATTCCTTGCAGAGGAAGGCATGCGAGCCCTCAGTATGGTGCGAACCACTTGGAAGAGAAAACCGCAGGTTCTTAGAACCGCGGTCTCAACCGCCACTCCGTCAAAAGCCGAGACGGTAAATAGGGGACCTCGGATAGGAGGTCCGGGCGAGCGGGAAGGTGCAGCAAGTTGTTCGGAGCCTGACCGCGATGACGTACCACGCCCGCCGGGGCCTGTCTGAGCCACAATAATGGCGGGAACGCCCTCTGCTGTGAGCTTCCTCAGGACCCTGGAATGAGAGAAAGGGGAGGAAACAGATAAGGAAGGGCAAAGCCCGACCAAGAGAGGAACGCTTCAGTTGTGGTGGGACGCGCAGAGGTCCACGCCTGGAGCACCCCAGAGGCTGTAGGTCACCGCAAACACCTCCGGATTTAGGGACCACTCGCCTCGACGGCTAAGAACCGGCTGGGACAGACCACTCCCAGTTGAGTATGTCCGTAATGAAGATCTCTGAGATGGCCAGAAAGCTGACCCCACCCAGAATGGAACTTCCCAACGAAGCAAGCAAAGATAGAATTGCCCTAGTCCCAACATAATGATGGGGAGAAGGACTTCTTGGGAGACCAAGGCCCAGACAGGCCGGTCCTTGAAAACACCTCCCCAGTCCAACAGACTGGTAGGAAGGGACAGAAAGGAGCACCCCTGAAAAAGCAGGGGGAAACGTAGCCACCATAGAAGCGACCAACAAGACTGCCGAGAGAAGGAACTTGAGGTCGAGAGACAAAGGAGACCTGTCCCACCGGAAGAGAATCACTAGTTGAAGAGGTCGGTGATGAAGCTGGGCGAATGGTACAGCCACCACCAACCGACCCAGGAGATCCATGCAAAAGCGAATGGAAACTGGAGCAGGGAGCCTAAGTCATCGGACTCCTGCAAGAGTCACCCGATTGTTCGGCGGAGTCGAAGCGGGCAGAGGCCGTGCCGAATTGGAGCCCCAGGAGAGAGGTTGGACTTGTCCTGACTGACCATCCAACCGAAGTGAGACAAGGTCCGGACGTGCAGATTAAGACACTCCAGATTCTGGGCCCTGGTTGGAGCTCTGATCAGGAGGTCATCTAAGTAAGGAATCACTGAAACCACTCTTGTCCGTAAAAGGGCTATCACAGGCGCCAGAACCTTGGTAAGTGCACGCAGAGAAGTGGCGAGCCACAATAGAAAATGACTGTCCAGAACTGCAAAGCGGAGGTACCACTGATGACCGGCATACTTTATGTCCAACGAGGAAGAATACTCCCCTTGACCCATGGACCCATGGACGCCAGCACCGAACGGAGAGACTCCATTCAGAATGTGCTGGGTGAGATGCTCGAGAACCAAGATTGGGCAAACAGAAACGCCTTTCTTGGGGACCACAAAGAGGTTGAAAGGAAAACCTCGAAAACGTTTCCCTGAAGGAACCCGGACAACTGGATGAAAGGGAACTGGAGCGCGCCCCGAACTGCCTTCGCTAGAGAGGGGGACCGGGAGGTCTGGGAAGGAAAAAGCAATCCCATGAAGGAAGGCAAATTCGATCCTGAATGTGCGTGGCACAGGCATCCCGCAAGAGTAAGACGACCAACCACTCGTGAAGAGTCGGCAGTAGCGACCCTTCAGGCCGGGAACGGTTAGCCGACCTCCAGGAGGGACGGGTTAGGAAAGAGTGAGCCCTCTGCCCGTGAAGCCGCCTGGCTGGACCCTTGTTGGTATCAAGAGTCCGCAGGACCGGAAGGAGAAGGACCTCTGACAGGCGGTTCTGCGAGCCTTATCCAGAGGCAAAAATTTGCTCTTTTCATCCGTTGCCTCACTTCCTGAAGGCGGTGCTCGCTTTCCAGGCAATCGGCTACATGGAGCGACGGAGTGCTACCAGGTAGCCAGTGGCAAGGGCAGCCCAGCGGCTGCGCCTGGAAGCAGAACACAGAAAATCTCCAGCTAAGGAGCAATGGAGAGCTAGTGAGAAACCTGCTGTCTCAAAAGCCAATTTAGCCAAGGTTTCCACCTTCTTGTCCGCTGGATCCTTGAAGGCAGCCGCATTGGCCAACAGCAGGGTAGACACCTTAGCGAGGCTGGAGACCGGTGCATCCACAGTTGGAGAGGAGGTCCACTGAGCAATGAGGTCCTTGGCAAAGTGATACTGCGCCTTTGTCTTCTTCGTTTCCTGAAACTTCTGTCAGGGTGCATCCAGGCGGATTCCAGCAGGGCGTCAAATTCAGCGTGCTGAAAGTCCTGGGTGCCGGACGGGCACAAAGAAAGAAGATTTCTGGAGCCACGTCCAAAGTTCCTGGGTCCTTTAGATGGGAGGTGTCTCTTATGGCCGAAACCAATGAGTACACCACATGAGGCATATCCGTGCAGTCCTCAGAATCCGAAGCCAAATCGGAAACCTCATCCACAAGTTCCTCAGCAGAATGGGAACGAGGTAAGGCAGCCCTGGAAGGGGTCAGGCACGATAAAAGGGAACTTCTGGAGCCACGTCCAAAGTTCCTGGGTCCTCTAGATGGAAGGTGTCTCTTATGGCCGAACCAATGAGTGCACCATGTACGACATATCCGTGCAGTCCTCGGAGTCAGAGGCCGATTGGAAACTTCATCAACAAGTTCTCCAGGTGAATATGAACGTGTGAGGCGGCCCTGGAAGAACGAGAGACTGACCTGGTACGCGGGTCTGGAGAGCCAGAGCGGCGACCATGGGAGCGTCTCGTGCTACAAGTAGGAGCAACGGGGCGATGCCTGTGAGGGGAGCCTGCCCAAAGACTCGGGGGATGAGTCAGATGAACACCGCTATGACGCTACAAGAGTAACAGTATAGGGGGAATCCGGAGGGCCCGTGTAGGGAGAGCCTCTCCAAGGCAATCACTACATACCGGAAGACCTGAGCCAAGTCTGATATGGACTGGCAGAGGGAGGGAACCCAGGCTGGAGGGGCGGCCGAACCCACCGGGTCTGGAAGAACAACCATGGTAGAATAGCAGGGGGGTCTGGGGGAGCAGTGTGCAGGCCGAACAAGTGGTTCGGCAGAACCAGACATTTTTTAAGTTACAACCTTTGTCCCTAAGGCAGCTGTGAGTAGCATTTTGCATGAGAAAACCTCTGAACCAATAAGCCAGAGGGGCTGTGCTACACACAAGGGCTCTGATTGGCCCTGCAAAAAAAATTAAATAAAAAAAAAAAAAACCGGCGCGCACGGCGCCGATTGGGGCTTAGTTCGCGCCCTAATGCAGGCTTTGGTGGCTCTGGGTGGGCGGAGTCAACGCGCACCAGGCCGCCGAAGTAAATACAGGCCGGACCTTAATGGCGCCGGCCCCGAGCGCATATGCGAAAGCATATGCGGCTGCGGGGAAAGGGAGGGAGGGGGCAGAAGATAGTGTCGGCAGCCGCGCTGCCGAAACGAAAGTAGGAACGGGCGCCGAGCGCCCGCAGCAAAAAATATGTAGCCCGGTCCCTAATGGCGAGATACTGTCGGCAGCCACGCTGCCAAAATGAAAATAAGAACGGGCGCAGAAGGAGAGATCTGCAGCCGCGGAAATACTGTGAAAAAATACCACACATAATAAACTGTGAAACAAACATGTCTGCTAAGCCCCAGTATAGTAAAGAACCCCCCATAAAGGAAAGGAGGGAAAATCCCTCCTGGCCAGCCCCAACAGTCTTCATTTTTTACAAGAGGTATAAGGAGAAAAATCCCCTCAAAATGTGCAACCCAATTTCTCTTCAGTAAGGAAATACCTCATGTGTATGTCAAGTGTTCGGCGGGCGCAGTAGAGGGCTCCAAAGGGAAGGAGCGACAATGGGATTTTGGAGAGTGAGTTTTTCTGAAATGGTTTTTGGCGGGCATGTCACATTTAGGAAGCCCCTATAGTGCCAGAACAGCAGAAAACCCCCACATGGCATACCATTTTGGAAACTACACCCCTCAAGACACGTAACAAGGGGTCCAGTGGGCCTTAACACCCCACAGGTGTTTGATGACTTTTAGTTAAAGTCGCATGTGTAAATGAAAAATGTTTTTCCACTTAAGTGTAGTTTCCCAAATTTACCATTTTTATAAAAGGTAATAGGAGAAAATGCCCCCCAAAATTTGTAACCCCCATCTCTTCTGAGTATGGAGACACCCCATGATAGGATGTAAAATGCTCTGCAGGCAAACTACAATGCTCAGAAGAGGAGTCACACTTGGCTATTGGAAAGCAAATTTTGCTGAAATGGTTTTTGGGGGGCATGTTGCATTTGGGAAGCCCCTATGGTGCCAGAACAGCAAAAAAAAAAAAAAAAAAAACACATGGCATACTAATTTGGAAACTACACCCCTCAAGGAATGTAACAAGGGGTACAGTGAACCTTAACAACTCACAGGTATTTCACGACTTGTTAAAATTGGATGTGTAAATGAAAAATTAAAAATAATTTTCACAAAAATGCTGTTTTTCCCCCAAATTTTTGGGAAATACCCCATGTGTGGACGTCAAGTGCTCTGCTGGCGCACTACAATGCTCAGAAGAGAAGGAGCGCCATTGAGCTTATGGGAGAGAGAATTTGTTTGGAATGGAAGTCGGGGGCCATGTGCGTTAACAAAGCCCCCGTGGTGCCAGAACAGTGGACCCCCAAATGTGACCCCATTTTGGAAACTAGACCCCTCACAGAATTTAATAAGGGGTGCAGTGAGCATCTACACTTCACTGGCGTTTGACAGATCTTTGGAACAGTTGGCTGAGTAAATGAAAAATTAAATTTCATTTTCACGAACCACTGTTCCAAAAATCTGTCAGACACCTGTAGTGTGTAAATGCTCACTGTACCCCTTATTACATTATGTGAGGGGTGTGGTTTCCAAAATGGGGTCACGTGTGTGTGTGTGTGTGTGTGTGTGTGTGTGTGTGTGTGTGTGTGTGTGTGTGGGGTCCACTGTTCTGGCAACACGGGGGGCTTTGTAAACACACATGGCCTTCAATTCCGGACAAATTTTCTCTTCAAAATCCCAATGGCGTGCCTTCTCTTCTGAGCAAGTTCGCCAGCAGAGCACTTTATATCCACATATGGGGTATGTTCTTACTCAGAAGAAATGGGGTTACAAATTTTGTGGGGCTTTTTTCCTATTTTACCTTGTGAAAATTAAAAAGTTAAGGTAACGCCAGCATCCAACTTTAACGAAAATTCGTCAAACACCTGTGGGGTGTTAAGGCTCACTATACCCCTTGTTACGTTCCGTGAGGGGTGTAGTTTCCAAAATGGGGTCACATGTGGGTATTTTTTTTGCGTTTATGTCAGAACTGCTGTAAAATCAGCCACCCCTGTGCAAACCACCAATTTAGGCCTCAAATGTACATAGTGCTCTCACTCCTGAGCCTTGCTGTGCGCCCGCAGAGCATTTTACGCCCACATATGGGGTATGTCCGTACTCAGGAGAAATTGCGTTACAAGTTTTGGGGGTCTTTTTTTCCTTTTACCTCTTGTATGTTAGTGTAAAAAAATTTAAAGTTTTACACTAACAGGCTGGTGTAGACCCCAACTTTTCCTTTTCATAAGTGGTAAAAGGAGAAAAAGCCCCCCAAAATTTGTAGTGCAATTTCTCCAGAGTACGGAAATATCCCATATGTGGCCCTAAACTGTTTCCTTGAAATACGACAGGGCTCTGAAGTGAGAGAGTGCCATGCGCATTTGAGGACTAAATTAGGGATTGCACAGGGGTGGACATAGGGGTATTCTACAACCAGCGATTCCCAAACAGGGTGCCTCCAGCTGTTGCTAAACTCCCAGCATGCCTGGACACTGCCGTACAATATGTTTTTCAGTTTTATTGGGGGGGGGGCTGCGGACAGTGAAAGGGGGTGTATATGTAGTGTTTTACCCTTTATTGTGCGCGTTATTGTAGTGTTTTTAGGGTACATTCGCAATAGCAGAGGTTTACAGTGAGTTTCCCGCTAGGAGTTTGTGCTGTGGCAGCTCGTACTTGAAGCTGGAGACTCACTGTTAACCTGCCCGTGTGAATGTACCCTGTACATTCCCATGGGGGGGGGGGCGAACCTCCAGCTGTTTCAAAACTACAACTTCCAGCATGTACTGACAGACCGTGCATGCTGGGAGTTGTACTTTTGTAACAGCTGAAGGAACACTGGTTGGAAAACCAGTTAGGTTCTGTTACCTAACTCAGTATTTTCCAACCAGTGTGCCTCCAGCTATTGCAAAACTACAACTCCCAGCATGTCCTGATCGCCGAAGGACATGCTGAGGTAGTTATGCAACAGCTGTAGGTCCGCAACTAAAACTCCCAGCATGCCGATACGGCTGTTTGCGGTTTGGGCATGCTGGGATTTGCAGTTTTTCAACATCTGGAGGGCTACAGTTTAGAGACCACTGAACAGTGATCGCCAAACTGCGGTCCTCCAGATGTTGCAAAACTACAAATCCCAGCATGCCCAGACAGCAAACTGCTGTGTGGGCATGCTAGTAGTTGTAGTTTTGCAAGATCTAGAGGGCCACAGTTTAGATACCACTGTATAGTGGTCTCAGACTGTAGCCCTTCAGATGTTGCTAGGCAAATCACCGGCTTCCGTTGGATCCAGTGAGCCAGCTGCACGACATCGCCGCCCGCCAATCACAGTCGCTCGCAGCCTCCGGATGGGTAGGTGGATCTTCTGCCGCCCGTCCTCCTCGGTTTCCTCGTTCTGCCCCGCCTATTGTGGGTGGGCAGAACGGGGAAACCGAAAGTTGACCAACCCCCCCCCCCCCCCCCCCCGATCTGCTATTGGTCATCGCTTCTGGCGACCAATAGCAGGGATAGGAGGGGTGGCACCCCCTGCCACCTTACTCCTATCCGTTCAGGTGGATAGTGGGTGTCTGACAACTGCGATCCCCCTTATATACCGGGTCAACATAGACCCGTATGACCCGGAATCGGCACAAATAGCCGGTGTGAATTCACCGGCGATTGCCGACTTGGGGGGGGGGGGGGGGGGGGTGTGGGGGGTCTTTTGCACGGGGACCAAAATGCCCACGGGCGTACAGGTACACCCATGGTCCTTAAGTACCAGGGAGCAAAGGCTTACCTGTACGCCCTTGGTCCTTACGTTGTTAATACCAACAATTCAGTCAAAAAATTAAAACAACAATTTTCACTTTTACGGCCCACTGTTTCAAAAAAACTCACTATAACCCCTGTTACGTTCCTTGAGGGGTGTAGTTTCCAAAATGGTGTCACATGTGTGGGGTTACTGCTGTTCTTGCACAATGGGGGCTTTGTAAACGCACATGGCCCCTGACTAATTCCAACAAACTTTTCACTCCAAAAGCCCAATGGCGCTTCTTCTATTCTGAGCATTGCAGTGCGTCCACAGAGCACTTTACATTCACATATGGGGCACTCTCTCTCTCAGGGTAAAAGGCCCCCAAAATTTGTAGTACAATTTCTCCTATTACTCCATTTGAAAATGAAACATTTGGGGTAACACTATCTATATAATGCAAAAAATCTAATTTTTCACTTTTACGACCCACTGTTCAAAAAACCTGTGAGGTGTAAGTACTCACTGTAACCCTTGTTACGTTCCTGGAGGTGTCTAGTTTCCAAAATGGTGTAACATGTCGGGGGGGGGGGGGTTTCTGCTGTTCTGGCACCATGGGAGGTTTGTAGATGCACATGGCCCCCGAATTCAATTTCAGCAAAATTCCTTTCCAAAAGTCCGATGGCGCTCCTTCTGTTCTGAGACCTGTAGTGCGGCATCAGAGCACTTAACGTCCACATATAGGGCATTTTCTTAATCGGAAGAAAAAAATTTTGGGGTCCATTTTCTCCTATTACCCCTTGTGAAAAAGAAAAGTTTGGGGTAACACCGTCATTTTAGTGTTAAAAATTAAATTTTCCACTATATCTCTTGTTACATTCCTTGAGGCGTGTAGTTTCAAAAATAGTAAGCTATGTGGTTTTCTTTTGCTGTTCTGGCACCATGGGGGGCTTCCTAAATTCGCTTTAAAAAATCCCACAGTTGCTCTTTCCCTCTTGAGCCATGTTGTGAGCCCGCAGAGCACTTTATGTCAACATATGAGGTATTTCCATAGTCAAGAGAAATTGGGCTACAGATTATGGGGGGGTGGCTTTTTCTCCATTTACCACTTTTTAAAAATGAAAGAAAATGGGGTTCCAAGAACATGCTAGTGTAAAAAAAAAAAAAAAAAAATGCAGATTTTTATTTTTCTCCTCCACTTTGCTGCTGTTCTGTAAAACACCTAAAAGGGTTACCAAACTTTCTGAATGTCCTTTGAATATTTTGAGGGGTGTAGTTTCTATAATGGGGGTCATTTATGGGTTATTTCTCACAGAAAGGCTCCTCAAATCCACTTCAAACTTAACCGGTCCCTGAAAAATTAAAATTTTGACATTTTTGTGAAAATTTTGAAAATTGCTGCTATACTTTGAAGCCCTCTAATGTCGTCAAAAAGTAAAAACATGCAAACTTTATGTAGACAATGTATTTGTGAATATATAATTTGCAATATTCATTTTCCTTACAGAGAGTTTCAAAGTTAGAAAAATGCAAAATTTTCAACATTTTCATGAAATTTGGGGGATTTTTCAACAAGGATGCAAGTAATGATGAAAATTTACCACTAGTAGAATATGTAATGAAAAACTAACTCTGCATCAGAATAAAAAAGGTAAAAGCATCCCAGAATTATTAATGCATAAAGTGACAGTGGTCAGAATGGCAAAAAAAGGACTGAGTCCTTAAGGTGAAAATAGTCCCTAGGGGTTAATATGCAGGATACAAAATCACATTTAAGTAGGAACATTATACAGTAGAAGGGAAAGAATAATCAAAATCGGCAATTACTTAAGATCTACAAAATACAGTACATACATCAAAATCACTCACATTAGTTGGAGAGAAGCTTCTTATTTTAAGATCATCATTGATCCATATTCTAGTCACTTCTTTATTAGAAATATCTTTCTTGGCTCCGTTGATAAGATCAGCTATCAATACAAATATTAAATGTAAAAATATAGAAACTGAATAAAAAATTTTAAATAAAATATATGCAGTCAAGTAGCAGTTCATAAAACTTTTCAAGAATACAAAAAAATTGTACTGAAACCCAAGCAGAAGCACTTTTCCTAGCTTTATACACACCTTATATTATATCTCTCTCTCCCCTCTATATCTAGATAAAAAGGGACGAGTATTTTCCTCAGGGGGAGGCACCGCTTCCATTGTAAAAAGGACATTCAAAAAGGCCATTAGCACTCCGCAGGCTTTCTGGGTAAGAAGTAGGGATCGACCGGTATCGTTTTTTTTTTAGGGCCGATACCGATAATCGGTGGAGGTTAGGGCCGATAGCCGATAACTTATACCAATATTCCGGTATAAGTTATCGGCTATTTATCCCCCCGTGACACCGCTGCAGATCAATGATTTAAAGCGGGCGCTTTAAATAAATGCACTGCAGTGGCTTTTGCGGTGCCATAGGCCGCCGCTGCCACCCGCTTCTCTCCCCCTGCCTGTCCGGGGGTCCTGAGACCTATCACCGCCACCGCTACCCCCGCCGTGCCGCACCGCGACCGTCCCCCCTCCCCATCCTCGGTTTTATAATTACCTGTTCCCGGGGTCCACTCCACATCTGGCTCCGGTGGCGTCCTCCTGAACTGTCACTGTGCGCACTGACGGTGACGTGACGTCACGTCGCGCACGTCACTCGTCATTGCGCACAGTGTAACGCAGGACGCAGCAGGAGCAAGAAGTAGCGTGGGCTCCGGGAACAGGTAATTATAAAACCGGGGATGGGGTAGGCAATGGGGCCGGGGCGGTGGGGTAGTGCTGGGCGATATGACCAAAAATGAGTATCACGGTATTTTTCTAAAGTATCACGGTATTTCACAGTATTTTATTTTTTTACATTGAGACTTGCATTGAGGTGGCGTAGCGGAACTAAATGGGCTTTTGGAACTAAATGATCTGAACACTGGAGTACCCTTTTAAATAGATGTAACAAACAACCCTACAGCCTCCAGCTGTTTTAAAACTATAACTCCCAGCATGTTGGACTATATAGTAGTGTATAGTATAGGTCAGTGTTTCCCAACTAGGGGTGCCTCCAGCTGTTGCAAAACTACTACTCCCAGCATGCCCAGACAGCCGTTGGCTGTCCGGGCATGCTGGGAGTTGTAGTTTTGCAACAGCTGGAGGGCCTACTGTAGGTATAGTATATTATACAGACCCCTGTCCATCCCAGAACCCTGACTCACCTTCCCAGTTGCTGCAGGGACCGTCCGGGGAGGGTGGTCCGGGCCATCCATCCTTCCTGTAGTGTCCAGCGGCATTCCGGGTGGAGGGTGAACAGGTCTGGGCTGTCCTTCTCCGGGGGTCCTCTTCTCCACTCCGGGCAGGCTCCAGCCTAGTAACGCTGCATAGACGCAGCTGCGCAGCGATGGCTATGCAGCGTTACTAGGTCGGAGCCTGCCCGGAGTGGAGAAGAGGACCCCCGGAGAAGGACAGCCCGGACCGGTTCACCCTCCACCCGGAATGCCGCCGGACACTACAGGAAGGATGGATGGCCCGGACCACCCCCATTACGGGTAAGTGTAAATTTTTTTTTTTTCTATTGACTCGGAGGGTGGGGGAGGGGCCCGACCGGTATAGCGGTATGGGCAAAAATCCATACCGTGGGAGAAAAACAAACCGAGATGCGGTTCATACCGGTATACCGCCCAGCACTACGGTGGGGGGTGCATCGCGGTGTAGTGCGGTGGGTCGGGGGGCGGTCGCGGTGCGGTGGGGGCAAGGTAATTGCTGATACCGATAATGCCCAAAATCGTGATTATCGGCCGATAATATATCGGCCATACCGATAATCGGTCGATCCCTAGTAAGAAGTATGCAAAGTTTCTCATCACACCACCCTATAAAAAGGTAGCATGCCCTCTGATCAGCCCTGGTTACAAAGTCTCAGAAGCTGATTGGGATTAATGCCAAGTCAGAATTCTCCCCAGAAGGGAAGAGGACCCATCTGCAGACAGCTGTTTTTGGGTGCTTGCCCCTTGTCAGTACAGAGCAGGGTGTTCTGGCTTGGCTGAGAACGAGAGACCTGTAGCGACTAGCTATAATGGACGAGTATTTTCCTCAGGGAGAGGCACCGCTTCCGGTGTAAAACAGATTCAAAAAGGCAGTTAGCACTACGCGAGCTTTCTGGGTAAGTATGCAAAGTTTCTCTTCCCTTCTGGGGAGAATTCTAACTTGGCATTAATTCCAATCAGCTTCTGACACTTTGTAACCAGAGCTGATCAGAGGGCACGCTACCTTATAGGGTGGTGTGATGAGAAATTTTGCATGTTTATATATATGCACTGCACGATTGCGATTAGGAGCCTAAATATTGCGATATCGATATGCGATATAATAAATGGTGAAATCCCGCCATTTCATGTCAAGTCTCCTCCCTTTTACAACTATCCACACATTTTATGCCCCCGCCCATTTCACATCTCCTCCATTTAATTTCTATCTCCCCTGACATTTTCCACTCATGGTCACATCTTCTCCCATGTCACAATCCTCTCCTCCTCCCCCCCCCACCCCCCATGTCAGTTTGTACTGCAGCAATACACTAGGTTTCCCGGGCTGTTTTCAAATGACCAACCTAGTGTTTGCTGCTGAAAAAGACCTTTCCCCGTCAGCCAATCACTGGCTTGACACGCCACACCGCTGCATCCAGTGACTGGCTGAAAAGGGAGAGGTCCTACTGCTTGTATGGAGAAGAGATGAGACATAGGACCACACGGAGGGAGACTGCATCTGCAGTAGGTGAACAGAAGCTTTTTTTTCTTCTCCCTGCGCCCTTTTACTTAGCTCTGTTTTTCTACCAGGGTGCCTCCAGCTGTTGTGAGACTACTACAACCAGCATGCCCGGACAGCCTTTGCCAGTCTGGGCATGCTGGTAGTTTTAGTTTTGCAACAGCTGGAGGCACCCTGGTTGGGAAACGCTGACTTTTAGCATTTAAATTTGTTTTTACCTGCTGTGGCCGGCCCCGCCTGCAGCAGCACACGGGAGCCGGCCCGAGCAGATAATCGCGATTCGATTGCTTTTGAGATATCGTGCCGCCCATATTATACATATATATATATATATATATATATATATATATATATATATATATATATATATATATATATATATATATATATGGAGATTTTTGTGTACTCACTGTAAAATCCCTCTCAGCCTTCATTGGGGGACACCTATACTGATGGGTATATGCTCTTGCCACAAGGAGGCACTGACACTAGGAAAAAAAAAAAAAAAAAAAGTCTGCTCCTCCCTGGCAAGATATACCCGCCCACTGGAAGTGAGGTAATCAGTTTTGTCACAAAGCAGTAGGAGAAGCCAACAAAGAAATACGTCCAAAGGACTCTAGAACAGAATCCTGGATAAAAACCAAATAACCGGAAAAGACAAAAAAAAAAATGGGTTGGTTCCCAGGAGGCGAAAAGAGCTTTACTGGCAGAATCCAGATGACCGGAATGCCTTCCATCCCTGGAGTACATGGACCCCGAAGGAGGAGACGAAGGAAGAACGGACCAAAAAAGTAGCAGAACGCCCTGAAAAGGGCATGCCGGAACACCAGAGCGACAGACATGGGAGGTGGAGGTTACTGAGTCTCCTGAAAGACTTCCATCCGAAGGGTAAGTAAACCGAAGGTTCGCAAAATGCTCCAGGTGACAAATGTCTGTGACAAGACAGAAGAAGAGCGGAACAGAAAAGACGCCCCACAAATGGGATCGCAAAGAAGTCTGGGCAGGAGTGCTACACGTGCCCGAGACCTTAACCATCACTAAGGCCCAAGAAACCAGGAGGGCCAACCTAGAAAAAGGCGAAGCAACATTTCGCCAGGACGGGAAAGGAAGGGGAACAACCGGGAACATAGCAGGGCACAAGAAGGTTATTCCAGAGACAGTGGTGTCAGTGAAGTGCAACCGACACTGTCAAAGGGGAGGATGAACACACCCTCCAGTGATATTGCACCGAGGAAGGAGGAGAGCAATGGAAGGACCACAACAACAGACAGTGGCAAGACCGGCTGTTGTTGAGTCATACATGAATGCATAAACTCTGCCCACAGAGGAGTGTGTCAAGGCTGCAATAGTGGGCAAAAGCAAGCATGCATGGTCAACCAAAGGGCATGCTGGGAGTTTCAAGTAAAAAGACAGCAAAAAGCTAATCTGAATGCTTACAGCCAAAAACCAAGGGCCCAGCCCGCTACCCCACCTAAACAGTGGGAAGAGAGAAAAGGCTCCATCTCGGTAGTCCAAAGCGCTCAGCGAAATAGTCCCCCCTAGAAGAGGGGAAAACAAGGGGTGGTCGGGAGGAAACCCATGCCCTCAACCTTTAGGGGTCAGGAGATTCACTATAGAGGTAGTCGGAGGGCTTATCTCTGTTCCCTGCTGTCCCGTGGCTCTGTCATTGATAGATCCTGGCTGGACTAGGCCACAGAGCGCACAGATCAATGAGTTCAATAGAACTCTATTCATCTGTATGAGGAATCTAATGATTCCTCCTAAAAGGCTAATAAAGTGTAAATAAAAAAAAATAAAAATAAAACAACGTTTTAATTAAAGTTTAAAAGACACACGTTAACCCCTAATTCCATGTTAAAAGTTCAAATCACCCCCCTTTTCCTATATAAAAACATGCAAACTTAATAAAAATGAAACATTTGGTATCGCTTCTTGTGGAATTGTACGACCTATTAAAATATAACATTATGTATCCCCTACGGTAAATGTAAAAAAAAAATAAATAAATAAATAAATAAATTTGCATCTAAAAGCGAAAATTGGTCCGGACAAGTGGATCGTCATGAGGGACAAGTAGATTTTGCTCCATTTTAGTCCCGTGGACAAGCAGTTTTTTTTTTTTTAAATAAAAATTTCCACTCCCCTGAGACTAATGACTAGTTGACTGGCAGCAGCCCCATGTGCCTGCAGTCCTGCCTGGGAGATCGGGAGAGGTTTAGGAGCCGTGAATTGAATCCCCTACGCCAGGACTTCAGCAGCAGATAACTCAGCCCTTGGAGAAGTGGCAGGTGGCAGAGAAAACCATGCAGACCACTGTCTGGCTTACTGGTATGGGTCCATGTAGACAACGGTGCACTCCAGCGGCCACCTCGCACTAACAGTGGGGTACCGAAATCCTGCAGCGGACGTTGCAGTTGCGAGAGGAGTGACAGGTGAGACTACTGTCTTGCCTAATGAGAGCAGGTGCAATCCATGACCTCGCTGGGACACTTGCACAGAGATCTCACACTGGACAGGGGACCAGGGACAGCAGCTGCGGCAGCCTGTGGAGGAGGGAATAATGTATGTACACGACAAAAACACCTGAAACATGGCAAACAAGTCATGAAAATCTGTGGTAAAGGAGAAACAGTCCTGACTGTAACCCCGGTATCTTCCAAGGAATCATGAAATCCCTGGCACAACCCGCCACAGCGAGTCACATGTCTCTGACAGAGTAAGAACCCTGGCGAAAGCAGGCATGCCTCAAATGACTCATGCAATGTGTAATATCAGGGCCTGTACCCCCCACCCCCACGAGAGTACCCGAAGATACTAGGGGTGTGAATCGCCAAGAATTTGGCGATTCGAATCGCGATACCAGTGTGGCGATTCGATATATCCCGATATATCGCGATACCGTCTAGGTGACGATACATCGCGATATATCCCGATTCTGTCTAAAAAACAATGTCTTTTACACTTTTATTAAAACTATTTTTATTTTATTTTTTTTGTACACTTTATTAGTCTTTTAGGAATCATTAGATTCCTCTGACAGATGAATAGAGTTCTATTGAACTCCATTTATCTGCGATCCATTGATAGAGCCTGGTCCAGCCAGGCTCTATCAATGACAGAGCCACGGAGAGCATACACATCTCCCTTTAGACGCCGCTTTCAGCTTTGACAGCGGCGATCTAAAGGGTTAATAGCCAGCCGCGGCGATCGCTGCATGCTGGCTATTAGCGGCGGCCCCCGGCTACTGAGAACAGCTGGGGGCTGCAGAGTATGGAGCGGGCACGAGTCGGGAGCCCGCTCCATACAGACTGCAGAGCACCGCATGCTGGATATTAGCGGCGGTGAAGCATCAGCGGCCCCCGGATATGAAATCAGCCGGGGGTTGCAGAGTATGGAGCGGGCACGAGTCGGAGCCCGCTCCGTACACCCAGAGCGCCGCCGTGTCAGGTCCGGCTGCCAAAATGTGGAACTTGTATCTCCTGATGCCCGGGACATGCTGTTTTGGGGATCAGGAGATACAAATTTCACATCATTAAGAGAATGGATTCAAAAATATTTTGAATCGATTCAGTATCGGCAAGTGAAAAATCGCGATAATCGCGGGAATCTATTTTTTCTTACATCCCTAGAAGATACTGCCATATCGGGTCAAGCATGGGGCGACGCAAGCAAGCTTCGAAATCTGCCCACGTGCTCAAAAGGCCCACGTGAAGGAAAGTGGAGCTATGCCCACTCCACCACCTCCAAAAGAGCGACCAGCCAGGGTGGGGAATTAGAACCCCACTTTACTACTGAGGGGGAGACAGAGATATGCTCAGAGTCCCCGTGCAGCAAAACAGCAGCCAACAACTGTGAGGGGGAAAGATGGCGGAGCCTCTTTTCCACCCCACTGTAACCGCTGCTGGGTGAGGCAGCTAAAATGAAACTGACGGGTCCCACTCTGAAGGAAAGAGGACGGGGGCAGAGCTAATCTCCGAGACCTGTCCCTCCGATGGCGGGGAGGGAGAGCAGTGGTGCCTAGTTGGGAAGGGTCCCACCGGGCTGGAGGAGACTACGGCTCTGAACCAGGGAGTCAGAGGAGATACAGCCTCTGACATACCTGGTAGCGCTAATGACTCCTGCAGCATGCCAAGTTCGGAGGACTAGCTGAGGCGGAGGAGAGGGGCAGAGTGACAGATCCTTCCCTGCTGGGTGCTCCGAAGGTAGTGCCGGCAGAGTAGGGAGAGAGACTCCTCACAGACATACCCTAGAGTCCCATCTTAGAACTCTTGGAGAGGGCGGAGCTACCTGCCGCCATTTTAGCTCCCACCGGCCAGTGCAGCAGGCGACAAGGGATCTGCTGCGCAATAAGTACAGGGAGCTTCCGCTAAAGCCGGCAGCTGCCCCGAGACAGGACGGGCAGGTGAGACCACCAGAGGGTCCAGACCACAATAAAGATAGGACTAGGGACCCCTCAAATTTCCCCATGGAGGAACGGCATATCCTCATTGAAGCAGATGCCCACCAGTACTACCACAGGCCCTTCACCAAGGGAGAAAATTAACCCCTAACTTCCTGTGTCAGGAGGGAGGAGGGGGGGGGGGGGGGACATCCTCACATGTCTTCACACTTGACCTAGTGAGGTAGTCAGCCAGCTTTTTAGTTACCTGCATCACGCCATGCTGTGACAGACAGGACGAGCAGGGAAATAGGGGGACCCTAGGTGCAACCCCAGGCGCTGGCTGTTGGCGTGAAGGGGTTAACGGTGCATTTTGCTCTATGCCCCGTGCCCCTTAGCCACATATGGGGGAGGGAAACAGGTTCAGCGCCATGCTCCAGAACCCCCACCTGAAAAAACGGAAACAAAAGGTAGTAAAGAATCTAACTAAACAACCCTTACTGGAAGATAATAATAATAATAATAATAATAAAAAAAAAGTCTGGGGAGCTCCCAGACCTGTGCCTTGTCTCCTGCTGACACTAGTTAAACTGATTACCTCACTTCCAGTGGGCGGGTATATCCTGCCAGGGAGGAGCCAACTTTTTTTCCTAGTGTCAGCACCTCCTAGTGGAGCATATACCCATCAGTATAGGTGTCCCCCAATGAAGAGTGACCGAGAAATTTTATTATATACCTTTTTTTTCCTTTAAAGAATTCCAGAGTTTATTTTGCTGCCAAAATCAAATCATGCCCAATGGCATTAAGCAAAAAGGAAAGTGGTGTGACAAGAAATATGTACTGCTTCTTAGGAACTTTACAGTGGAAAGGAAGAAGCAGAAAAGTGAAATTCCCTACTTCCCAGAGACCGAAACAAGAATTTATATCTAACTGCATACTTAAAAACCGCTGTATGGACAACCAGTCACAGGTTTGCCGGTTGCAAAGCAGTTTAAAAAGAAACCTACAAACCATGAACCAAAGTAGAACCCATACTCATGTGAACAACTTTGTCATCTACGACAGTCTAATGTTGGTGATGTGAGAGCTAAGAAATATTGTAGTGTTTAGGAATAGATTTGTGAACGAGGATGGCGTGAAATTACAAAAAAAATAAAATAAAATAAAAATCCACCACCCAACTGTTCTTACCTGTTTTGGTGGCACTTACCACCTTTGGAGAAAATATGACAATTTCTGCAACAAATATAATATATTCGGGAATGTTGTAGAATTACCAAGCACTTAACCATAAACATGAAAAGACCATGCAGTAACCATATAAACTAGTTTAGGAAATTAATTTAAAAATTTTTGAAAAACCTGTCACTCTAAAACCGCAACCATAATGGCGTCATCTATTACAGCAGTGTAGTAGCTGTCATTATTTGCTCTACAAAATGTATACAATAAGTCTTTTCCCATATACAGCTACATCAGCTTATATCACATAGTGTAACAGTAGTGTAAATCCATAGTTTTACCTATGACCACATTTACCTCACCAGAATACACTGTGCAAGAGCCATTTCCTTACAGACAAAAAAGGTGATCATGCCGTGTAATAAGGAAAAGCTTTTCTGGTACATGTGAAGGGATAACAAAAAAGTACCCATCTCTTTATATCCCCACCATCAAACATTTAGAAACAGTACTGGTAAAAAACATAAAAAAAATTAGTGTTTCCAGTCACTGATCGCTATGTAATATTGTATTTGCTATCACTTGGGCTCGTGGGCCATAGACCTAGAAAATGTAATTCTCATGAACAGGGCCTTCTCTGCTCTTGTTTGAATATGTGTAGAGATGAGCGAACGTACAGTAAATTCGATTAGTCACGAACTTCTCGGCTCGGCATTTGATGACTTATCCTGCATAAATTAGTTCAGCTTTCAGGTGCTCCCGTGGGCTGGAGAAGGTGGATACAGTCCTAGGAGACTCTTTCCTAGGACTGTATCCACCTTTTCCAGCCTACCGGAGCACCGGAAAGCTGAACTAATTTATGCAGGATAAGTCATCAACTGCCGAGCCGAGAAGTTCGTGACTAATCGAATTTACTGTAAGTTTGCTCATCTCTAAATATGTGTAATACTGTAATGTCTGATATTTGTCTTCATTTGTAGCCTCAAAATAGTACATTGCTGAGAAACTTGTTGGTACTGTATAAAAAAAATTATTATACTTTTCTTGCATCTTGCTCCAAAGGTCCAGACTAGTGTTAAAGGAGATCTCCGGTGAAAATTACCTTACCCCTATCCACAATATAGGTGATAAGTAGCTGATGGCAGGGGTCCGACCGCTGGGGATGGGACCCAGTGCTCTGTGAGGAGCACGTGCTGCAGCTGGCACATGCTCCGTTCATTTCTATTGGAGCACTGAGAAGACCCAAGTACAGATTGTGGCATCATTGGCACTCCCATAGAAATAAATGGAGTGTGTGCCGTCTACATGTAGACAACAGATTCCTCAGAGTGCCATGGACCCATCCTGGAGATCAGCGGTCAGACCCCCTGTGGATAAGGTCATTTTCACACAAGCACTCCTTTAATAAGGACCTATTCTTTTGCCTTAACATGTATTCCACTTTCCTTAATGGAAGAAATATGTAATGGGTCTATGAACACAAAAAACATTTGTAACATTAGTAGTAGATGAATGTATGACTAGTCTGATTAAAGCATCAAAAACCTGCATGAACATTACACTTTGTAGGACAATCAGACATATTGGATATATTGCAGATGTTCTGCAGTGGATTCTGCAAGGCACTACAGCAGTGTTTTCCCAAACTACAACTTGCATGCTGGAAGTTGTAGTTTCACAACAGCTAGAGGCACCCTGGTTGGGAAACACATTTTAAGAGACCTTTCCCAAGCTATGGAGAAGAACTGCTGCAATTCTGCATATCAAATTTGTTTGACTGTACACATATGGCTGGGGGGTGAGGTGAAAATTAGAGCCTAAACTCCTTTAATGTGAACCGTCACTCCTGGTCTGTGCTAGTCAGGGATACTACCTGAGAATTCATTGTCCCCACATGAAGTGCCCGCTCAGCACAACATCGCTGCAATCAATGACTGGCTGAGCAAGGCAATTCCACCAGGAAGCAGAAGGAACAGCATTGAAGTGACATATGCTGGGGCTCAGGGTACATTTTCTTTATTTTCACACCATCCACAGCCATATAGAAAATTTTACGCCTGGTCAAGGTGGCCTTTTATACCCTATAAAGGTGGCCTTAAACATCAAAGAATTCAGTAGAGCCTCCAATGATCCCACATTTGCATAACTTGAAAGGAAAGTCACTATACATACTTGCAGCAGTTGCAACTGGCTGAGCAATATTAGATGGTGGCTTCAGTTTCATTAATTTATTCAGACTGCTGGTTTTAAGTAGGTCTTTTAGCTGGATTTGTTCTTTTGATGGTACAGCAGACACAGTGGTTTGGACAAGGGGTGCAGCTGTGGATGGTCTTGTTGCAGCACTTGTCTGAAGAATTTTTGTTACGGTAATAGTCTGGCGAGTGGTAGTAACAGTAGGAGTCTTTGTCATCACTATTGTGTTTCCAAGAGTTGGCAATTGGTTTATTTGATTTAGGACAAATGTTGTTGTTGATGGAGGCTGCAAGAGAATTAAAACATATGTCAATTAAACTTTAAACATTGCTATATAAAAAGGTTCAATTTACGATTATATATTAACCCCATTTGGGCCTTTATGACACAGCCAGCTTCATTTTTGCATTTTTGTTTTTTCCTCCTTGCCTTCTAAGAGCTTTTTTTTCCTCCCATCTTCAGGCTCATTTTATGGGCCGTAATCTGTACTTTTTATATGTACAGTCAAGAAACATGGATGATTAGTCATCAGGTTCTGCAGCCCCCCCCCCCCCCCCCCCCGCCCCATGTCGGCGATCTCCGCAAATAGCCGGTGTTAATTGCGGCGATTTGGGTCATATGGGTCACGTGTGACCCGATGACCCGGAGATACACCCCCCAATCACCTACTGTATCTATGGGGAGGTGGAGATTTTGTGTCCCCCCCCCCCCCCCCAGGAGCGCTGCTAGCAGCTGGCAGGGGAGGGGTTAATGACCTCTTCTCGACGCTCTGCCAGCTTACTGAGTTCAGTCAGTGGGCAGAGCTGCAAGAAGGAGCCAGGGACCCCCATCTGCCGAGATCGGAGCCCCTCAGGGCAGAAGACACCACCTTAGAGCAGGGAAAGAATACAGTAAAGGGACAGGTAGGACTGTAAAAAAATAAAAATAAAAAAATATAAATTATGTAAAAAAACAAAACGCTAATAGGTCCAGTCTCCTAGGACTGTATCCCCTTTTCCAGCCCACCGGAGCACCTGAAAGCTGAACTAATTTATGCAGGATAAATCATCAACTGCCGAGCCGAGAAGTTCGTGACAAATCGAATTTACTGTAAATTCGCTCATCTCTAGTCGCTTCACATTTTGGGTGAATAAAATATTTTTGTACATTGGATCACTGGAGTGCCACCCTATTATTTTTGGGGAAAAAAAAAAAATATTATATATTATATATATATATATATATATATATATATATATATATATATATATATATATATAAATAAATGGGGATGAGTATTTATCTCAGATGCAGATGGGTAGAAACTTTCCTTTTGGGAAGTAGTCTGGCTTGGCTGAAATCCCGATTAGCTTTTCATATTCCTTAACAGGAGCTAAGCTGATACCAGGGAACACTACCTGAATAAGGTGGTGTAATGAGCTGCTAAAAAAAAAAAAAAAAAAAAAGAATCCAAGTAGGAGTATTTTTTTTTTTTATCTTTAAATTGATTTTGATCCTAAGGCAACCCTTATAACATCTGACCACTTCCAAATTTGTCTTATAAAGTATTCCCAACTCATGTTTCTCATTTACTTGCAAATAAAAATATCTTCATTTTTAAAGGGGGAACATTTTCAATTTAACTTTCTGGCAGCAGTTGATTTAAACAGATTTGTAAATTACTTCCATTTAACAATCTTAATCCTTCCAGTACCTGTATGCTCCGCAGGAAGTTATTTTCTTTTTATATTTCCTTTCTGTCTGACCACAGTGCTCTCTGCTGACACCTATGTAAATTTTAGGAACTGACTGGAGCAGGAGAGGTTTGCTATGGGGATTTGCTCCTACTCTGGACAGTTCCTAAAATGGACAGAGGTGTCAGCAGAGAGCACTGTGGTCAGACAGAAAGGAAATAAAAAAGAAGAGAACAAGTAATTTAGAAATCTGTTCAACTTTTTGGCACCAGTTGATTTTAAAAACGGTTAGTGGAAAAGACTACACAATAAGTGCCTAATATATGCGGTTATTAGCTGTTCTGTAATGCTACTGTGATACACATGCGGTTTATTTTGGCCCAATGTTCTGTATTCCACCCACTTTTGTGTAACATGATGGTTCACCGCAGCCATTTTGTGATGTGACGTCACATAGCCAAGTCATCGCAGGGGTCTTGGCATTCTGCAGTGTCTACACAAAAGATTGTCTAGGCAATGTATTTGCGCCCAGCTCCCACAATGTTTTGGTGTACATCGAGACTACAGTCTGCCAATGTCAGCCCAGTCAATGACTTCCATGGCCCCACTTTAGGCACTATTAGCACAGACCTGTGATCATTCACGCTGTATTTTTGGCGTGGATTACAGAGGCAAAAAGGTAGGGCCACACAGAGCTGGAATGATTAGCATAGTATGGACAAATTCTTGGCTGTGTGGGAAGGACTGCTGCATAACAAGTAGCACCAAAAGTCAGGGAACTGAATGGGTGTAATGCGGTATGGGAGCAGGCTCCAGAGTGCAGATTTTGGGCCGAAAGTCACTCAGCTCACTGTTGAGGAGGGGAGGAATCTGGTGGCGCTAGGACCTAGAGGCACTGCATAAGTCTGCAGACACCAGGGCTTGCTATGCGCCAAGCTTGTTAGGATTCTGGGCCTGCAGGAGACTTGCAGCAGAGCAAAAGAAGATTTCTTCATGGCAGGGCTGTTAATCACACCCTTGTAGGCGTGCTTAGGACAGGAGGGGTGTGATTACAGCCCTGGGCACGGTGACTATTAGCAAACGCAGCACCGTTCAGGGGACTACTTGAGCAGCATTTGCATACAGCATGGGATGTTTTAGAACCCGACTTTATGAAGATTACAGTCATAGGAAACAACTATACATAACTAATTTTCATCCACAGACTAGTATGAGGGCTTTTTTTTCTTTGTAATGACATCACTCATATTACCATAAAATGTATGGCACAACCAAATATAGTACCGTTTGTGCAAGAAAATTAAAAAGAAAACCGCAATTTTGCAAATTTTGGAAGTTTTCATTTTCGCACCATACAATTTATGGTAAAAATGACGTGTTCTTTATTCTGTGGGTTAATACAATTAAAATGATAACCATGATTACATACTTTTCTATTATTGTTGCGCAAAAAAAAAAAAAAATATACATTTTTAACCAAATTAGTGTTTAAAATCCCTCTATTTTGACGACCTATAACTTTAATTTTTCCATTTAAGTGGTGGTACGAGAGCTCATTTTTGGCACCGTGATCTGTACTTTTTATTGATACCACATGTGTATATAAATTTATTACATTTTTTAATAATAAAATGTGACAAAAGCAGCAATTTTAGACTTTTTTTTACGATCATTAACATTATATTTTAAATAGTTCGGCCATTTACGCATGCAGCGATACCAAATAAGTTTTTTTTTTTAAAATTATTAACACTTATTGGGGTAAAATGGGAAAAAGGGACATCAAGTTTTTATTGGGGGAGGGGATTTTTCACTTATTTTCTCTTCACTTTTTTTTATTTTTTTTTTACATTTTAATAGTCCCCATACTGATCAGATCCCCGCGGCCGTCCAGATCAGCATAAAATGTAGCCAAGCTGCTGTGATCTGTATTGACCACGGCATCTGAGTGGTTAATGGCAAACATGAGCACAATCGCGGATGTCAACCATAACCGGCTATCAGCAGTCGGGACCTGCCGCATATGACCCGATCATCCCTCTGACGCTCGCAGTCATGTAAAGGACGTAAATGTACGTCCTGGTGTGGAAAGTACCGCCGCACCAGGACGTACATTTACGTCCGTGGTCGTTAAAGGGGTATTCCGCCCCTAAACATCTTATCCCCTATCCAAAGGATAGGGGATAAGATGTCAGATCACCACGGTCCCGCTGCTGGGGACCCCTGGGATCCCCGCTATCATTACAGCACAGAGCGAGTTCGCTCTGCACGTAATGATGGGCAGTACAGGGGCCGGAGCATCGTTACATCACAGTTCCACCCCTTGTGATGTCACGGCCCGCCCCTTTCAATACAAGTCTATGGGAGGGGGCGTTACAAGTGGAGTTGCAAAAAAACAAGTCCTCATATGGGTCTGCAGGCGGGAAGTTTAAAGCATTATGGCTATTAGAAGGCGAGGAGGAAAAAAAGTGCAAAAATTAAAACACCCGATATCCTTAATGGGTTAAGGAACACAGACAGACATTAAAAGTAAAAAGAGAACACAGAAAAGGGCATTTAATACTATAGTAAACAATTTTACATGAGTACTAAATATCTGAATACATACTAATGCCATTATACCTGTTAGTTCTAGATGGATGAGTCACTTACCCTGACATTTAATAGTGCTGGGGTTGTTACTGATACAGTCTCTTGTTTCAGAGAAGCTGATGCTTCAATTTCCTTGTTTCCTACTAAAGCACTGATTGGCACAGACTGGAAAACATCAAACAGAAGAACTCATTACCACAAGACAATCTGGACTGTGTGTACTAATGCCTATCATAGTTAGGCCAAACCTCTTAACCCCTTAAGGACCAGGCCATTTTACACCTCAGGACCAGAGCGTTTTTTGCACATCTGACCACTGTCACTTTAAACATTAATAACTCTGGAATGCTTTTAGTTATCATTCTGATTCCGAGATTGTTTTTTCGTGACATATTCTACTTTAACATAGCGGTAAAATTTTATGGTAACTTGCATCCTTTCTTGGTGAAAAATCCCAAAATTTGATGAAAAATTTTAAAAATTTGCATTTTTCTAACTTTGAAGCTCTCTGCTTGTAAGGAAAATGGATATTCCAAATAAAAAAAAATTTGATTCACATATACAATATGTCTACTTTATGTTGGCATCATAAAATTGATGAGTTTTTACTTTTGGAAGACACCAGAGGGCTTCAAAGTTCAGCAGCAATTTTCCAATTTTTCACAAAATTTTCAAACTCACTATTTTTCAGGGACCAGTTCAGGTTTGAAGTGGATTTGAAGGGTCTTCCCATTAGAAATACCCCACAAATGACCCCATTATAAAAACTGCACCCCCCAAAGTATTCAAAATGACATTCAGTCAGCGTTTTAACCCTTTAGGTGTTTCACAGGAATAGCAACAAAGTGAAGGAGAAAATTCACAATCTTCATTTTTTACACTCGCATGTTCTTGTAGACCCAATTTTTTTATTTTTACAAGGGGTAAAAGGAGAAAATGTATACTTGTATTTGTAGCCCAATTTCTCTCGAGTAAGCACATACCTCATATGTCTATGTAAAGTGTTCGGCGGGCGCAGTAGAGGGCTCAGAAGCGAAGGAACGACAAGGGGATTTTGGAGAGTACGTTTTTCTGAAATGGTTTTTGGGGGGCATGTTGCATTTAGGAAGCCCCTATGGTGCCAGAACAGCAAAAAACCCTCACATGGCATACCATTTTGGAAACTAGACCCCTTGAGGAACGTAACAAGAAATTAAGTGAGCCTTAATACCCCACAGGTGTTTCACGACTTTTGCATATGTAAAAAAAAAATTTTTTTTTTCACTAAAATGTGTGTTTCCCCCCAAATTTCACATTTTTGCAAGGGTTAATAGCAGAAAAGACCCCCCAAAATTTGTAACCCCATCTCTTCTGGGTATGGAAATACCCCATGTGTGGACGTCAAGTGCTCTGCTGGCGCACTACAATGCTCAGAAGAGAAGGAGCGCCGTTGAGCTTTTGGGAAAAAAAATTGTTTGGAATGGAAGTCAGGGGCCATCTGCGTTTACAAAGCCCCCCGTGGTGCCAGAACAGTGGAACCCCCCACATGTGACCCTATTTTGGAAACTACACCCCTCACAGAATTTAATAAGGGGTGCAGTGAGTATTTACACCCCACTGGCGTTTGACAGATCTTTGGAACAGTGGGCTGTGCAAATGAAAAATAAAATTTTTCATTTACACGGACCACTGTTCCAAAAATCTGTCAAACACCTGTGGGGCGTAAATGCTCACTGTACCCCTTATTACATTCCGTGAGGGGTGTAGTTTCCAAAATGGGGTCACATGTGGGTATTTTTTTGGGGGGGTTTATGTCAGAACCGCTGTAAAATCAGCCACCCCTGTGCAAATCACCAATTTAGACCTCAAATGTACATGGTGCGCTCTCACTCCTGAGCCTTGTTGTGCGCCCGCAGAGCATTTTACACCCACATATGGGGTATTTCCGTACTCAGGAGAAATTGCGTTACAAATTTTGGGTGTCTTTTTTTTCCTTTTAACGCTTGTGAAAATAAAAAGTAAAGGGCAACACCGGCATGTTAGTGTAATTTTTTTTATTTTTTTACACTAACAAGCTGGTGTAGCCCCAACTTTTCCTTTTCCTAAGGGGTAAAAGGAGAAAAAGCCCCCCAAAATTAGTAGTGCAATTTCTCCCGAGTACGAAGATACCCCATATGTGGCCCTAAACTGTTGCCTTGAAATACGACAGGGCTCCAAAGTGAGAGAGCGCCATGCGCATTTGAGGACTAAATTAGGGATCGCACAGGGGTGGACATAGGGGTATTATACGCCAGTGATTCCCAAACAGGGTGCCTCCAGCTGTTGCTAAATTCCCAGCATGCCTGGACAGTCAGTGGCTGTCCGGAAATGCTGGGAGTTGTTGTTTTGCAACAGCTGGAGGCTCCGTTTTGGAAACACTGCCATACAATACGTTTTTCATTTTTATTGGGGGGACAGTGTAAGGGGGTGTATATGTAGTGTTTTACCCTTTATTATGTGTTAGTGTAGTGTAGTGTTTTTAGGGTACATTCGTACTGGCGGGTTACGGTGAGTTTCTCGCTAGAAGTTTGAGCTATGGCGAAAAATTTGCCGCAGCCCAAACTTGGAGCAGGAAACTTACTGTAAGCCTGCCCGTGTGAATGTACCCTGTACGTTCACATGGGGGGGGGGGGGCAAACCTCCAGCTGTTCCAAAACTACAACTCCCAGCATGTACTGACAGACCGTGCATGCTGGGAGTTGTACTTTTGCAACAGCTGGAGGCACACTGGTTGGAAAACCTTCAGTTAGGTTCTGTTACCTAACTCAGTATTTTCTAACCAGTGTGCCTCCAGCTGTTGCAAAACTACAACTCCCAGCATGTACTGATCGCCGAAGGGCATGCTGGGAGATGTAGTTATGCAATAGCTGGAGGTACGCAACTACAACTCCCAGCATGCCGAGACAGCTGATTGCTGTTTGGACATGCTGGGATTTGCAGTTTTGCATCTGGAGGGCTACAGTTTTAGAGACCACTGCAAAGTGATCTCCAAACTGTGGTCCTCCAGCTGTTGCAAAACTACAATTCCCAGCATGCCCTGACAGCAAACAGTTGTTTGAGCATGCTAGGAGTTGTAGTTTTGCAAGATCTGGAGGGCTACAGTTTAGGGACCACTATATAGTGGTCTCAAACTGTAGCCCTCCAGCTGTTGCAAAACTACATATTCCAGCATGCCCAAACAGCAGTCTGGGCATGCTGGGAGTTGTAGTTTTGCAACATCTGGAGGGCTACAGTTAGAGACCACTGTATAATGGTCTCAAACTGTACCCTCCAGATGTTGCTAGGCAACTCACCGGCTTCCGTCGGATCCAGCCGCACGTCATCGCCGCCCGCCGATCTCCGTCGCCTGCAGCCTCCGACGCCCGCCCGGATCGGTAAGTGGATCTTCGGCGCCGGTCCCCGTCGTTTCCCCGTCCTGCCCCGCCTATTGTGGGAGGGCAGGACGGGGAAAACGAAAGTAAACACCCCCGCCCCCGATCTGCTATTGGTGGTCGCGTCTAGACCACCAATAGCAGGGATAGGAGGGGTGGCACCCGTGCCACCTCACTCCTATCGCTTCAGGGGGATCGTGGGTGTCTTAGACACCCGCGATCCCCCTTACATTCCGGGTCACCGGGTCACTATAGACCCGTAATGACCCGGAATCGCGCAAATCGCAAGTGTGAATTCACTTGCGATTTGCCGCGATCGCCGACATGGGGGGGTCTGATGACCCCCCTGGTCATTTGCACGGGATGCCTGCTGAATGATTTCAGCAGCCATCCCGCTCCGATCCCCGCCCGGCGCACGGCGGGGACTAAAACTGCCCATGACGTAAATGTACGTCCCTGGTCCTTAAGACCCAGGGTGTCGGGACGTACCGTTACGTCATGGGTCCTGTAGGGGTTAATGATCGCCAATAGGGCCCCTTTTGTGCAGGGATTGCAGCAGCTCGACCATTAATTTAATAGCCAGGCTCCTGCTGTAACTACTAGAAGCAGAGAAACCCTGCTTAGTTTAACCCTTCACATGCCACGGTCTAATCTTGACCGCTGCATGTGAAGAGTGACACTTACCTCGAGCATTGGCCTCTGATTTCCCCCCCCCCCCCCTCCCCTCCTTTTCATGGCAGCCTGGGATCTTGTGAAGACCCCTAGATTTGCCATGGGTGTCTATGTACACGGTCGTCCTTGTGCAGCATGGCCGGGTACATTGTCAATGCTATGCTAACAGGCAGAATACACAGCACCAGTATACGCCAAGAAAAACACCAATTCTGCCGCATGGTGTTTTTTCGGCCAAAAAATGCGTGTCCAGATGTTAGCTGTATTTCATTGAATTGTATTTCAGTTTGGCTTTTTTTTTTTTTTTTTTTCCTTTATCCCTTTGGTGATTTTTCACTCTCTCTGCTCCTTGGCTGTTTTGCAAAATCGCAGCATGTTGAGCCTATTGGTAGTTTTTCTCCGATAGAAGTCCATGGAAGTAAAAAAACGTCAAGAAAAACGCCATGTGGGTTTTAACTGGAGTTTTTGCAGGCGGTTTTTATTCCATCTTTGGACTTTAAGATCCAAAAAAGTTAGATACCTTTTTTTAATAAAATTTCGTAGGGTACCATAAAAAATAAATAAATAAAAAAACACAGTAGTGATGGAAAAATTGTTTAATGAAATTTATCTTTTTTATGACATCAATTTTAAACAGGGATCAATTTATATGTGCGGGCAGGGTACTAAAAATGTAGCCAACAATAAAAATGTGTGCGTGTTTTTTTTTCATTTTTTTAGGTAGTACTACTACTCCCAGCATGGAACACTGTTCCATGATGCGAGTAGTAGAACCTGTTCTAATTGACAGATCGCCCAGGGTCCATTGCAATCCTTCTGTATAATTTATAGAAGCGGCCAGCTGCTCTTCTATGGTTCCCTGTAGAGATACAGTCCTAGGAGAGTCTCCTAGGACTGTATCCACCTTTTCCAGCCCACCGGAGCACCTGAAAGTTGAAGTAATTTATGCAGGCTAAAGCCAGCAACTGCCGAGCCGAGAAGTTTGTGACGAATCGAATTACTAAGTTTGCTCATGTCTAGTCCCCTGCACTGCTATATATTATATAAATACACATACACAACTTTTCATATTTCCCACAGAGAGCTGTGATTGGCCAGATGGTTCCAGCCAATCACAACTCTGTGGAAAATATGAATAGGTGTATATTTACGGCAGTGAAGGGGACCATAGAAGAGCAGCCAGCCACCCGCATCCATTCATTATACAGGATGATCACAGCGGGTGTCAGGAGTGACATCCGCTGTGATGTTTCCTTAACTGCAGGTACTACTGCTCCCAACATGGAGCACACTCTGCTCCATGCTTGGAGCTGTAGTACCTGCATTAATGAACAGATTGCAACAGGTGTCAGAAGTCACACTCGCTGCGGTCTATTAATGCAGGTACTACAACTCCCAGCATGGAGCAGAGTGTGCTCCATGTTGGGAGTAGTAGTACCTGCAGTTAAGGACAGATCACAGCGGGTGTCAATCTTGACACCCAATGCAATCGTCCTATCTATTGCAGATAGAGATGAGTGAACTTCTCGGCTCGGCAGTACATGACTTATCCTGCATAAATTAGTTCAGCTTTCAGGTGCTCCGGTGGGCTGGAAAAGGTGGATACAGTCCTAGGAGACTATTTCCTAGGAATGTATCCACCTTTTCTAGCTCACCGGAGCACCTGAAAGCTGAACTAATTTATGAAGGATAAGTCATCAACTGCCGAGCCGAGAAGTTTGTGACGAATCGAATTTACTATAAGTTCGCTCATCGCTGATTGCAGAGATGCGGAGCAGCTTTCTCCTGCGCTCCACATCTCTGTTCTGTACTCCGGCCGGTGATATGAATAAAACATCACTCATCCTATTTCCCTCTGAGAGCTGTGATTGGCTGCAACCATCCGGCCAATCCCCACTCTGGGCGGAAAATATGAATGAGTGATGTTAGATTCACATCACTGGTGGGAGTATAGTGCAGAGATGCGAGCGCTGTATAGAGCCGCTCCATACCTCTGCTATATTATGGACGATCGCATCGGGCGATATATCTATTAGTACAGGTACAATTCCTCCCATCATGGAACAGTCAATTCCATGCTGGGAGTCGTAGTACTATCTAGAGGGGAAAAAAGTGAAACACACCACTTTATTTAAAATTAATTTTAAATAATCCCCCCCTTTTTTTTGGTACCCAACAAGTTTTGAAAAAAAATTCCAAAAGGGGCCAAAAATGCAATTTCCACTCAAATGCAAAGAGGCCAGAAAAACATCAGACGCAGAAAATTGATCTTGCGTTTTTTCTGTGAAAACGCAGGAAGAAAAAAAACAAGTGGAATCCTAGCCTCAGTCGTCTCATAGGAATAGTGAAAAGTAAAAGGTACAAACTATAATAAACCCCAGGCCTTTATATGCCTTCTTATACATAAAATAAACATATTTGATATCACCACAGCCATAACAAACCAAGCAATAACAAGTCTAACACTGAAAGTTAAAAATAAAATTAAAAATTACATACAATAATAAATAATCCATAACTGGTATGTGTTATCTGTCTCCAAAAAAAGGAAAAGAAAACAAAAAGCATGCCAGAGGAAGGGCTAACTTTCCTAGCAATATGTGTTATGGCTCTTCTGTTGGATCAGTACACAGGCTAGCCCTTGCTCACCAGTAAGGGTACATTTACACTATCATGTTGCTATACAGTTCTGTATATGAAAACCATATACAACCGTATAGCAAACCTTATATATTGACCTCACATTCAAAAACCTACACAAGACTTACGTTTTTTTATACTTTTCCAGTGCACAAAACTGTGGTCAACCACGATTTTGTTCACGGTTCCATGTTTTTCGGCTCTACAAAAACCCTATATCACCAGTATACGGTTTTTGTAACATAGTTAATGTAAAACACTGCGCATAAAATTCATAAAGTTTTGTCAGGTTATTTTGTTTTTATACAGTTTTGAGAAAAAATAAAAACAATTGCAACATTGCATGTGGGAACAGGGCATTACTTGTCCAATTTTTCACCACCATTTGAAAGGTGTCACAGAGATAAATAATGCAATTTGTCAATGGTATGGGTGATTGGTGCATACACACACACATTGGAACAGTGGTCCCTCGGAATATTTTTTAAAAATGTCTAATTGTGCAAAAAAAAAAAAAATGCCTTTTACTTTTCTGCTGCTATATTCCACAGTCCCTTTCTTAGATACACGAAGGACAATTCACTCATCTATGTTTTCGGAAGATGGAAAGGAAAAAGGAATCCCTGATGGAAACGGGCAAAAATGGGGAAGAATTACAACCTCCTAAGGTGCAAAGCCAGGACTCCAGAGCTGCAAGACAACAATGCAAACCCACCTAAGGCTAAGTACAAATCTGTGTCAGAGTACTAGCAAGCAGCATTTTTCGTCCAGACAAACTCTGCTAAATAAAACAAACTTCATTGAAGTCAATAGGATCTCTTAGGATCAGTTGTACAATGGACCGTTCGGCTCAGTTTTCCAGCCCTGAACTGACGACCTAAGGATGTGGAAATCCTATTGCCCACTCAGTGGGCAATCCACTGTTGAGATAACTGGGGGGGGGTCTTACCTCTGCTTCCCTAGGGACCATGGCTCTGTCATTGATAGAGACTGGCTGGACCAGGCTTTATCAATGGAGCGCAGATCACACAGATCAATGGAGTTCATTAGAAGGGGACTTAAAGTGTTAAAAAAAAAAAAGTTTTAATAAAAGTTTAAAAAAAGACACATTAACCCCTTCCATATTAAATGCCCAAATCACCCCCTTTTCCTAAATAAAAAGCACGTAAACATAAGAATAAACATAACTGATATCACCCCGTGCGTAATTGTCTCAACAATTAAAGTATAACATTAACTCCCTCAGGACGAACATTAACAGAGGTCATTTAACCCCTTCCCTAATGAAAGTTTGAATCACCCCCCTTTTCCCATAAAAAAATAAAATAAAAAAACAATATAAAATAAAAACAAACATATGTAGTATTGCCGCATGAAGAAATGTCCGAACTATAAAAAATTATATTGTTAATTAAACCGCACGGTCAATGGTCACTGTCACGATCACACCCTATCGGTCCAGCCAAGACGCTAGAGACAGTGTGATGGTGCAAGGGTTAAAGCCGCCAGACCTCTGGGTATCCACTACTAGTTCCAGCAAGTCACCAAATTAACCCTTAGATAAACGTGTTTCCACCCGAGCTGCCTTCAGAAAGGTGAGCTCATAGAGATCAAAGACCAGAGCTGATTAAACATTTAATCTGATAAAAGGTATCACAGTGCTATGCATAAAAACAAACAAATGACATACAGTTACAAAAAATGTATAAAAGTTTAGCAAGGCAAGTTCAGAAAACAAAATTGAAGTTCTTACAGCACGATGATATTAGCAGTCCATGAGAGAGAGCGATGTTCCAGCTGTTCTTAGGGTGGTCTTGTCAGCTTGTTCCACAGCATTGAACTCCCAGAGTCTAGCATTGTTAAATATTATATATCTGCCTTTTTTGGAAGGAGACTCCATTCCCCCCTCCCCTCTGATCCCACCAGGGGGTCTTCTCTCTTCCTGGCCCTCTTATCTGGTTGATTATATGATGGGACCAGAGTGCATAACTTCAAAGGAGATGTAAACACACAGCCAGACCCCCCCCCCCCCCAATAAAATGCAACACACAAATGGACACACCGTCTGAATGACCTCTCACCCATGTCCTGGACAATCCATCACACACAGTTGTAATTATAATACACATATAGGATTTTAATAATCAGGCCTTGGGCCTGACAGTCACTTTTTAGATCATGAAAAAAAATGAATAAAAAGCAATCAAAAAGTCTGATCAATACAAAAATACCGATAAAAACTTTAGAACACGGCACAAAAAATGAGCCCTCATACTGGCCCGTAAGCAGAAAAATAAAAAAGTTATAGGGGTTAGAAGATGAGAATTTTTAATGTATAAATTTTCCTGCATGTAGTTATGATTTTTTTTCCGACGTACGACAATATCCAACTTATATAAGTAGGGTATCCTTTTAATCGTATGGACCTACAGAATAAAGATAAGATTTTATTTTTACCAAAAAATGTACTGCGTAGAAACGGAAGCCCCCAAAAGTTACAAAACTAAAAATTTTTCTTCAATTTTGTCGCACAATTTTTTTTTCCCATTTCGCCGTGGATTTTTGGGTAAAATTACGAATGTCACTACAAAGTAGAATTGGTGGCGCAAAAACTAAGCCATCATATGGAATTTAATGTGCAAAATTGAAAGCGTTATGATTTTTAGAAGGTGATGAGGAAAAAGTGAAAATGAAAAAACGGAAAAACCCGAGTCCTTAAAGGGGTACTCCGGCGCTTAGACATCCAAAGGGTAGGGGATAAGATGCCTGATCGCGGGGGGCCCACCGCTGGGGACCCCCTTGATCTTGCACGCAGCACCCCATTTAAAAATCAGTCCCTGAAGCATGTTCGCTCCGCGTCTGATTACCGGCGACCACAGGGCCGGTGGCGTGTGACGTCGCGCCTACGCCCCGCCTGACGTCACGCTCCGCCCCTCAATGCAAGCCTATGGGAGGGGGCGTGACAGCTGTAGTGCAGGCTACACCGATGACAACATAGAAACATAGAATGTGTCAGCAGATAAGAACAATTTGGCCCATCTAGTCTGCCCTCCTGTTACCATTGATTGGTTAAATAAATCTGTTAACGGTTTTGCTATCTCACCACTAAGCTCTTAATAATTTTGGGTGTATCCCATCAGGCCCCTGTGGTTTATTTGTCTTCACTTTGGAAAGCAAACGTAGAACCTCTTCCTCTGTAAAGATGCATTTATCAAACCAGTCCTTAGTTTTCCTCTCTAATGGGAGGTCCTTTTCCTTCTATTTCTTCTGTAAAAACTGAACAGAAGTATTCATAAGGCAGTCGGCTAGCCCCTTATTCTCTTCAACATACCTCCTGGGCGGAGATTAGTGATGTCACCCCTGCTGTTTGCTAGCAGCGGGACCCAGAAGAGAACAGCTGCAGTGACGTCACTAAGTTCCATGCTCCAAGTTGGGCCCGGAGCTGAAGATACCGAAGAGGATTGCCGGAGAACCACAGCATGGAACAGGACAAGGCAGGTACCGTTGTCATCAGTGTCACCTGCACTACCTGTCTATACCGACAGGTTAGTGCAGGTGACCATGATGACAGATTTCCTTTAATCCCTTAATGACCAAGCCCATTTTCACCTTAAGGACCAGGCCAATTTTAATTTAGCGTTTTCGTTTTTTCCTCCTCGCCTTCTAAAATCCATAACTTTTATATTTCCATCTACAGACCCATATAAGGGCTTGTTTTTTGCGTGACCAATTGTACTTTGTAATGAATCCTCTCATTTTACCATAAAATGTACGGCGAACCCAAAAAAAAAAAAAATTTAGGGAGGAAATTTAAATGAAAACCAAAATTTTGCACATTTTTAAGGCGTTTGTTTTCACACTGTACAATTTACGGTAAAAATTATATGTGTTCTTTATTCTGTGGGTCAATATGATTAAAAGGATACCCATGTAATATTGGTTTATTTGGGACATGAACAAATATACCCATAGTCTGTCATACCATTCTGTTGATTATATGTAAGTGCTGATGTACTCCCCTGCGTGGGAAATTTTCTTACTTTGTGGCTTGTGCGGAGCAGTGTTTGGTTATTTTTCTTTTGTTCTGTTAATGCCTTTATTCCCTGTTGAATAAAGCGAATTTAAAAAAAAATAAAAAATAAAATGATACCCATGGCTAGATACTTTTATATTTTTATATCGCTTAAAAAAAAAATAAAAAAAATAAAACCTAAAACTTTTTGTACAAAATCAGTCATCTAAAATCGCCCTATTTTGACCACCTATAACTTTTTAATTTTTCCGTATATAGGGCGGTATGAGGGCTCATTTTTTGCACCGTCATGTGTACTTTTTTAGATACCCCATTTGCATATATTCGACTTTTTTATAAAAATTTTTTAATTAAATGTGACAAAAAAAAGCTGCATTTTTGATTATTTTTTTTTTTTTTTACATTTACGCCATTCACCATATGGGATCATTAACATTATATTTTGATAGTTCGGACATTTATGCACGCGGCCATACCAAATATGTTTATTTAAAAAAAATGTTTACGCTTTTTGGGGGTAAAATGGGAAAAACAATTTTCATTTTTATTGGGGGGGGGGGAGGGGATTTTTCCCCCTTTTTATGTCCCCATAGGGGACTATCTATAGCAATCCTTTGATTGCTAATACTGTGCAGTGCTATGCATAGGACACAGCACTGCTCAGTATTATCGGTGATCTTCTGCTCGATCTCCGACCAGAGCAGAAGACCCCGGGAGATGGCCGGAGCCAGGTGAGGGGACCTCTGGCCGCCATGCTGCAGCAGCGCTGCGGGCGATCCGATCCTCCAATCAAAGTACCGTAATGCCGCCGATGCCGTGATCTGTATTGATCACGGCATCTGAGGGGTTAATGGCGGACATAGCGGATGTCAGCCATTACAGGCGGGTCCCCGGCTGCCGTGTATGACGGGAGCACCCTTCCGATGCTCGCGGTCATACACCGGACATAAATGTACATCCTGTTGCGGGAAGTCCCGCCAAACCAGGACGTACATTTACATCCGTGGTCGTTAAAGGGTTAAGTAAGTGCAGTAAAAAAGAACACCAAATTTGATAAGTTATTTTTTATTATTTCAATTTCACCTCACCAATATTTTTATTTTATTATTATTTTTTGTTGTTGTTGTTTTGGAGCATATGTAAGGCTGCTTTCACACTATAGAATTATCCGTTATAATCTCTGTTAATCTCTTATAATGATATGTTAACAAAACCATTAAAAACGGACGTTAAATGGCCGTTACAAAATCCCATTGTAGTCTATGGGATTTTTACATTACCCGTTTTAACCAGTCATAGCCCATTATTAATAACAGACGTTATTTCGTGAATGGAGAAGGTAACGGAAGAAACAGTGCATGCACTATAATGTGATTTTGTAACGGACGTTTAATGGTTTTGTTAATGGATCATTATAACAGATCTATAAAACGGATGAATTTATAGTGTGAAAGGAACCTTATGGAAAAATAAAAGGCAGTCCCACAAAAAAACAAGGCCTTCTATAGATGGAAAAATAACAAGAGTTATGGATATTATAGGATAAGGAGGAAAAAAAATGAAAATTGACCTGGACAAGTAGTTTTTTTTTTATTTCCACATCCCTGTCTCTGATGTAAATATAAATCCAGCCTTAGCTCTAATGCTGCCAAGTTTAAACCAGCACCAGTTTTGGAGCTGTATCAGTTTTGAGATCCTTATCCCTCCCACCCTTTTTTCCTGTCGGGATGTTGCTGGCCGTAGTAATGACTCTCCTCTGCTAACAATTAGCTATATGGGCATTTCTTATTTGACATAGGAAAGCAGGATGTGCTGAGCAGTTGGCATCAAGTTGGAGAAATCAGGGTAGAGGAGTATTAAAACAATGGCATCTTTAGTCATTTGCTTCTGCCATTTAAAACCCCTTAAAGACCAGGCCATTCTTCATTTTTGCATTTTCACTTTTTCCTTCACACCTAAAAATCATAACGCTTTAAATTTTCCACCTACAGACCCATATGAGGTCTTTTTATGTGCCACCAATTTTACTTCGTAATCTACGAGAATTTTTTTTTTTTTTTTTAAATGTATGTATGTACATAATGTGTGTGTGTGTGTGTGTGTGTGTGTGTGTGTGTGTTGAGGGGGAAAAAAAAAACTATTTTATAACTTTTGGGGGCTTCCGATTCTACGCAGTGCATTTTTAGGTTAAAATGACACCTTATCTTTATTCTGTAGGTCTATACGGTCGCAAAGATATCTAATTTATACAGGTTTTATATTACTACTTAAAAAAAAAAAATTATAAACTACATGCACCAAAATTAGTATGCTTAAAATTGTCATCATCTTCTGACCCATATAACTTATTTTTCCGCATACGGGGATGTACAAGGGATTTTTTTTGCACTGTGATCTGAAGTTATTATCTTTATCATTTTTGTTTTGATGGGACTTTTTGATCACTTTATATTAGCATTTTTTTTGTGTATACAAAATGACCAAAAATATGCAATTTTTAATTTTTTTAATTTTTTTTTTTTACATATACGCCATTGATCGTGCGGCTTAATTAACATTATATTTTTATAGTTCAGACATTTACTCATGCGGCGATACCACATATATTTTTATATGGAATTTGGGTAAGGGGACGGGGGGGGGGGATTTAAACTTTTAGTATGGAAGGGGTTAATTAACATTTATTAACTTTTTAAACACCCTTTTTTCGTCCCCATAGGCGACTATCTGCTGATTGCATACACAGTTCAATGCTATGCCAACGCATAGCATTGATCAGTGAGGGTGGGTTCAAACTACGTTTTGACGATACGGGGACCAACCGGAGTGGCTCAGATAGTGACTCTGATCGGCTCATTTTTGTCCAATATCCGGTTTTCCAACTGAACCTAAAACCGCGGGATACCACAGATTTAGGTCCGGTCAGAAAACCAGATATGGTTACTATCTGACGCCGGTCGGCTTAAATGAATGAGATCAGGGCCAGGGCCGGCTAGGATATGGGAGTGCCCAGTTTTCACCCTGCCCTGCCGGTTCCCATATCAAAACATAGTGTGAACCCACCCTTATCAGCACTCTGCTGCTTCAGCCTGGAGAAGCAGATCACCGATCGGATGTACAGGAGGCAGGCAGGGTTCCTTTTTCTTTTTCACGGACCACTGTACCAAAAATCTGTCAGACACCTGTGGGGCGTAAATGCTCACTGCATCCTCATTACATTCCGTGAGTTGCTGTCATAGCCATTAATGCACTAACAATATAGACTACATTCTGATATATTGCAAACAGAGCAGCAGAGCAAGTGGTCATTTTTCACTGCAGCTTACAGTGACATACAGTCATGGCCGTAAATGTTGGCACCCCCCAAATTTTTCTAGAAGATAAAGGATTTCTCACAGAAAAGGATTGAAGTAACACATGTTTTGCTATACACATGTCTATTCCCTTTGTGTGTATTGGAACTAAACCAAAAAAGGAGGAACAAAGCAAATTGGACATAATGTCACACCAAACTCCAAAAATGGGCTAGACAAAATTATTGGCACCCTTTCAAAATTGTGGGAGAATAAGATTATTTCAAGCATGTGATGCCCCTTTAAACTCACCTGGGGCAAGTAACAGGTGTGGGCAATCTAAAAATCACACCTGAAAGCAGATAAAAAGTAGAGAAGTTCACTTAGTATTTGCATTGTGCGTCTGTGTGTGCCACACTAAGCATGGACAACAGAAAGAGGAGAAGAGAACTGTCTGAGGACTTGAGAACCAAAATTGTGGAAAAATATCAACAATCTCAAGGTTACAAGTCCATCTCCAGAGATCTAGATTTGCCTTTGTCCACAGTGTCCAACATTATAAAGAAGTTTGCAACCCATGGCACTGTAGCTAATCTCCCTGGGCGTGGACGGAAGAGAAAAATTGATGAAAGGTGTCAACGTAGGATAGTCATGATGGTGGATAAGCAGCTCCAAACAAGTTCCAAAGATATTCAAGCTGTCCTGCAGGCTCAGGGAGCACGAGTTTCAGCGTGAACTATCTGCCGACATTTAAATGAAATTAAAACCACTATGGCAGGAGACCCAGGAGGATCCCACTGCTGACACAGACATAAAAAAGGAAGATTTCAGTTATTTTTTCCAAAGCGTGTGCAACCAAATATTAAGTTAAGGAGTTTGGTGTGACATTATGTCCAATTTGCTTATTTTCCTCCTTTTTTGGTTTATTTCCAATACACAAAAAGTGAATACACGTGTATAGCAAAACATCAGGGGTGTGGAACTTTCATAAAAAACTACTTGTCCATGGAGCAAAATCTACTTTTCCCTCATGACGATCCACTTGTCAGGGCCAATTTTTCGCTTTTACGCTCTAATTTTTGTACTCCTCGCCCTAGCCATAACTACCTACTATAATGATACCTTTTAATTTTTCAATAACATTCTCTGAACAAAAAAAATTATATATATATATATATATATATATATATATATATATATATATATATATATATATATTTATTTTTTTTTCTTTTCTACGCCATTTACCTTGTGGTTGAGGTAACATGTTATTTTTATACTTTAGGCGCCTGATTACAGCAATACCAGATTTGTATAGTTTACGTCATGTTTTACTAATTCTGGACTTTTTCAAAAAATTTTAATTGCCATTTTTTAACCCCTGTAGCTTTATTTTTTTCTGCATACCAGGGTGTATGAGGGCTCATTTTTTGCGCCATAATCTGTTTTTTGTATCGGTACCACTTTGGTATTGATCTGACTTTAATCGCTTTTTAACTTTTTTTTCCTGGGATATTATAAAAATTGCAAATCTGTGGTTTGGTATTTTTTTTTACATTTACCGTACGGGATACATAATGTTATATTTTAATAAGTTGTACAATTACGCACGAAGCGATACCAAATATGTTTATTTTTTATTATGTTTGCATGTTTTTATATAGGAAAAGGGGGCGATTTGAACTTTTAACATGGAAGGGGTTAATGCAGCGGTCTTCAAACTGTGGCCCTCCAGATGTTGCAAAACTACAACTCACAGCATGCCCGGACTTTTTTATTTTTTATGTTATTTATTTTATTTTTTTATATTACACTTATAGGAGGAATCATTAGATTCCTCATACAGATGAATAGAGTTCTATTGAACTCTATTAATCTGTGTGCTCTGTGATCCATTGATAGAGCCTGGTCCAGCCAGGATCTATCAATGACAGAGCGGGACAGCAGGGGATCTCCCCCCGCGATCCACCCCACTAGCCTACCAGGGAGCATTCACATGTCCCTTAAGACGCCGCTGTCAGCTTTGACGGCGGCGATCTAAAGGGTTAATAGCCAGCCACGGCGATCGCTGCATACTGGCTATTAGCGGCAGCCCCCGGCTACTGAGAACAGCCGGCGGCTGCAGAGTATGGAGCAGGCAGGAATCCCGAGCCCGCTCCATACATACTGCAGAGCGCCGCAAGCATCTCCCCGTGCAGGCGCGCCTCCTCCCCTCAGCTCTCCGAAGCTACAGCTGGGGGAGTGAAGGCAGAGGACGCAGGTCTACACGGGGAGCAAGAAGCCACGCCCCCTCATCTCCCCCCGCACGTCTGCAGAGCAGGGGAGAGAAGACAAATACACAGCTTCTCATCTCCCCTGCTCTGCTTCCGAGGACACAGGGTGCAGAATATGGAGCGGGCAGGCCGCTCCATACAGACTGCAGATCACCGCCGCACATATCAGGTCCGGCCCTGCTTGCCCGAAGCCGGGCTAAGGGCCGGACAAATTTCACCTACCCGGCGCCCCAAACTGCTAGTCCCGGGCATCGGGCGATAGGAATTCCACATCCCTGAAACATGTGTCAGTGCAATCCTTTTCTATGAGAAATACTTCATTTTCTAGAAAAATTTCAGGGGAGCCAACATTTACGGCCATGACTGTAGTTCTCCTTGGTTAACTAGAACCACAGTGAAGTATTTTTGTATGTTTAGACATTTTCCAAATATGCAATGCCCATCCGAAAGTTAACAAACAAGAGGCAGTAATACAGTTGTATTAATTCAAGTATTGAATACTAGCAAGCTTTGACTAGCAACATGAAAACTGACTTACGACCTTCCACCTTGGTTGTCAAGAACACTTTTAAAAAGGATCCTAACATACTGAAGATTATGGAAAACTAAAATGACCCAATGTTCTTGCAACAAGCCAATGAACCAACAATGGCCCCTTGCATGTAAAATTTCCAAGGAAAAAGACCTTGTAGATGCAGATTCCCTAGCAACTAACAAAGCCTTGTCAACTGACTCAACACTCAAATATATTGTACTAACAATAGGAGACAGGCATTCAAGCTGCTGTTCAGAGCCACACTTTGGGCAGAATGGCACAGCATGCAAACCTATTTTTTCCAGAGTGAAAAGAGACACACACACACACAAACAGACTGAGTCTATTATAAATCAATTGGGTTCTTCAGGATGCACAGAAGCCATGATCCTTATGTAAGCAGCGCCTAAGGCTGCATTCACACTACGTTTGCAGCCTAAAGCTGGGACATTTCAAAACCGAGCACTCCGTACCCCAGCCCACGCAGCTTCTCATTCACTTTAAATAAGCCGACCGGAGTCAGATAGTGACTTCGGTCGGCTCATTTTGCCCAGTATCCGGTTTTGTGACCGTACCTAAAAACTGTGGTATCCTATGGTTTGAGGTCCGGTCAGAAAACCGGATACGGGGCAAAAAAATTAGCCAACCGGAGTCACTTTGACTCTGGTCGGCTCATTAAAGTGAATGGGTTTCGGCAAAGGTCCAGCTGGGATTTGGGAGCTCCAGGTTTTGAAATTTCCCAGCTGGACTCGGCAGCCATAGGCTGCAATTGTAGTGTGAATGCAGCCGTAGGCTGAAAATTTCAGGTTTTTACTGGAGCATTTATAACACACCTACAGAATAGGTCATACATATTCTGTAGCTATACACCTCTAGGATCCCTACTTAAGTTGAAATTGAGGGCTTCCTGGTCATATGAATTCTGTTTTTGGCTGCCAGAAGTGGATGAGTAGAAGGGAAAAAAATTAAAAATCCAACTCATTGACTAATTCTCTTGCGACATATGACAGTGGTTGCTGGCTGCCATCAGTAGACTCTCAGGGGGATTTATCAAAACCTGTGTAGAGGAAGACTGGTGCAGTTGCTTTTAGCAACCAGATTGTTTCGTTTTTAAAGAGACCTGTGAAAATTGAAAGCAGCGATCTGATTGGTTGCCATGGGCAACTGCACCACTCTTCCTCTACACAAATTTTAATAAATCTCACCCTCACTGACTGTTGATGACTGACATCTAATCACACTGACTGCAGCATTTAAAGGGTTAAATGACCAACATCAATAGCAATCACTGCATTTAAAAGGACAAATAACAGCTGCTGAGTTTTGAGTGACTGATGGAGGTGATTGCAGGGGGCTGATCAGGTGATATGGCTGGCCATATTAGCAATGTTGATAGTTTGCCTCAGACACTAGCATCTTTTTGATCAGTTTAAGTAATTCAATGATTGCTTGTAATAGTTACCTTTAGGATCTTTGGGGAGATCAAAACATGTTCGGAGGAAAAGTGGAGCAGTTGCCCATGGCAACCAATGAGATTGCTTATTTTATATTCCAGAGGCAAAAAAAAATAAATTAAAAAATCTTACCAGTTTCTATCAGCAAATGTTTCACTTTTCCTCTACCTACCCATTAAAGTCTAAAAATAACGGGGGAGATTCATCAAAACCTGAGCAAAGGAAAAGTTGACCATAGCAACCAGTTTTTAATTAAAAAAAATAAAAATATGCTATAGGTAACTCAGCAACTTTTGCTCTGGACAGGTTTTGATAAATCTACCCCAATAAGTTTAATACAAAGAAATGACTCTTCCTTTCCTATTTTTTTTTATTTTTTTTAAGGGAAAAAAAAAAGCTAAAAACTAAAAACAATCTAAAAATATTTGGTATCACTGTGTGCAGAAGCCCACAGTGATACTAACCCACAGAATAAAAACCAACATGTCATAATTGCCATAAAGTGCACTGTGTCAAAACAACCAAAATGTTAAATACCATGCTACAAGCTCCTCTAATACAAGACAAAAAAAATTGAAACTGTAGTTAAAAAAAAATAAATAAAAATGCTTGAAATTGCACAAAGGAGGCCTTGAGCTGATAATTCCTACTGTAACATTTAACCAATGATTTCTTAGACCATAACTGTTTTGGTATAGTTAGTATAAGAAGATGTACGGTAAAAGAAGGGATCCCACATAATTTTTTTTCTATTTTTAGCCAAAACCAGAAGTGGAATCGACACACCAACACTGACCAAACCTTAAAACGAGAAAATTAGCTCAAACATTTCAATTCTAAGGAATAAAATTAGCTAAGTACATGCACAATCAATATACAATGGTTAACAAGTATATAAGGCAAGTGTTTGGAAAAATGATATCAAAGCCATGGTGCACGAGTTTTCTTATGCACTTCGGGACAACTTACTTGCTGGTTCACAGGGCCTGGAGCAAGGACACCAATATCCAAGGAATCTCCATCAAAAAGGTCGTTGGGACTGATTCCACTCTCACTCAAAGCAGCAAGCAACAAATCTTGCCCTGGATCCATCATCTAAATTACAGAGGGTAAAAAAATAAAAAAAATCATCAAGCAGATATTACAGCATATGTATACATTATTTTTCTTCCTTGTACAGTTCAAACTACAACAAGAGACACCTTAAAGGAAATATGCAGTGAACAAAACTTATCCCCGATCCATAAGGAGATAAGTGTCTGATCAGGGGTGGTCTAACCACTGGGACCTACGCGATCTCCTGCACACAGCATGACGTTGCAGTCAACACGCCTCCACCATGTATCTCTATGGGAGAGGCAGCGTTCGTGCATACCCCATAGAGCTGTATGGGGAGGGGGCATACTGCCGACCTCAGTGAGGTTGACACTACGCGCATAAGCCAGCTTACAGCGCAGCAATGCAGGCTCCCCCGTTTGTGAGATTGCGGGAGTCCCAGCGGTCGGACTCCCCGGGATCAGAAACTTTCCGCCTATCCTGTGGATAGGGGATCAGTTTTGTTCGCTGCAGATGTCCTTTAAATGAAGTAGCTTCTGAATAACTCACCTGGGATTTTGCCCTTGAAATTTTTTTTTAAAAAAAGACCTGCTGGTCTCTTATTATCAGCCTTGAAGGGGTACTCCACCCTTAGACATCTTATTTCCTATATAAAGCATAAGGGATAAGATGTCTGATCACGGGGGTCCCGCTGCTGGGAACCCCTGCAATCTCTCCTGCAGCACCCCCTGTCATCTGCTGCATGGAACGAACTTCACATCCACTCCCATAGACTTGTATTGAGGGGGCGGCCCGTGACATTACGAGGGAGCAGGGCAGTGATGATACTCCGGCCCGTGTATCGCTCGTCATGAGGCACAGAGTGAAGTCTGCTCCGTGCAACAGATAACAGGGGGATAAGATGCCTAGGGGCGGAGAACCCCTTTAACTGATAAGGACTTGTTCCCATCTATCGAGCAAAGTTACCCTATGGCAAGGTGGTAAAAACCCCTGAGTGAAACTTATGTCAGAATCGATCCACATTGTTGCCAATGGGATCGTTCTTATCTGCTATGGAAAGCCAGACAAGACAAAAAAAATTATTTAAGAAGTCTTCTGCTGTGTTTTCCTATCAGGCATTGAAACTTTTTAGAAGACAAGGCCCGATTATTATTACGATGCATTTTTGTCTCAGCTGTAGCACAAAAATAAAACTAACCCTGAGGCTTTAGATGTCAGTTTCAGCCCAACCCACTGACTTCAGCAGGACTGACCGACTGTCTAAAACAGTGTTTTCCCTACAGTGTGTTTCCAGCTGTTGCAAATCTACAACTCCTAGCATGCCCAGACAACAAAAGGCGGGGATGCTGGGAGTTGTAGTTATTCAACAGCTGGAGACACACCACTTGGAAAACACTGGTCTAAAATGTATGGTGGCCTCTTGGCTATCTGCAAAAAATAAAAAATAATTATCTTCAAGGACAGTAGGATCGGGCATGATTGCTTTCAACTACCTAAACCCCTTAGTTTTTAGGGATAAGTTGCCACCAGAAATGTCTGGTAGTGGCTTACTACTCGTTTCCAAAATGAGAACACAAGACCATTCTCCCCATACACTCAAGTGTCTGGCATGGGCAATTTGAAGGGATAGCTGTTTGTAAGGCCCACAGCTATTGAAGGTGTACAATCAATTTAAGAACGGTAAAGATTAGTGTTTCAAAACCTGTGGATCTCTAGCTGCTAAACTACAGCTCCCAGCAGGTTCTGCTGGAAGTCGTTTTGCAACAACTGGAGAGCCACATGTTGGGGGATTATCGGTAAAGATGACTAACTACAATCTACCTAGTAAAAAAAAAAAAAAAAGCAATAAATGAATTCAAAACAGCAGCAGATTTCAGAATGGCACTTAAGGAAGGCTACTAACAAAACTGAAAATATGGAGGAATACAGTAGTGCTTAAATGAAAATGTATGATGTATGAGCATGTATAATGTCACCCACCTACTATAGGAAGAGGCTAGGCACTTTACTATGCCCCTGATGCCAAAGAACTGAACTAAACGGAAACCAAAGCAACAAAGAAAATTGCCCTGATTGTGATCTCCAGGTCAATGACCCAAATGCTCCTTGAAACTTCTACAAATAGAGCTTGGCTGAAACCCCATAATAGAACGAAAGGTGACTGATCACTGACCTGTGCATCACGAAGCATCTGTTCCTAAATATCGGGGTAAATAGCCCAAAGAGACAACCAATGGCACACCAAAACCACGCTGTGGGATAAAACACGTGGTGCCGCCAGGTCTAAGCGATCACAAGGTGTCCGGAAGGAGTCCCAATGAATGGACGGGAGAGACTATGACAAGGTGCTGGGGTCCAACAGGGAGGACGCGTTGTGCAGAGGTCAGTGCCGTCTCCTATGACACCACGTGTTCACAATATAAACTTCCGGGTTGGGCCAAGATGACTAATGCAACGTCCAGTGATGAAAGAGAAACGGGCCGGGTACAGGCTAAACTCTTAACCCCGCCGCCAGCTCCGCGGGAAGCGGGAGACGGAAGCGCCCGGTCCAGGTCAGCAGCCCCTGTCCCGCCGCTTCACCACACAATAGACAGTGCGAGAGGAAGCCGGGCGCCGCTCTGCCGTTCACTGACAGAGTCCCCGGGCGCTGAGGTGCCGGTGTGACAGGACGGTACGGGCCCGTATGGTGTCGCTGCGAGATGCCGCTGTACAGACACGAAGGTACCGCACACACAGGGAGGACTCTATGTACACCCAGACGTCTACAGAGCTCCAGGGGATGCGGTGAGGCAACCGGGGCAGCGCAACTCTCCCTCAGGCCTCCGGGGCCTCAGCGAACCCTCCAACACACGCACTCGCGAATCTAAAACCACACGGAGGAATCCCCCAATCTGCCTGCCCTCTCTAGTCACTCACTGTGCTGGTTTCTTTCGCGTCGTCACTCCGCTGCTGTGTCACCACTAACTGCTGCTGTTAGTCCGAGCCGCCGCTTTCTACCTCACAGCCGCCATCTTTACCAGGGAAACACCACAGCTCAGTACCACGTGACCCGCGCAGCAGCCTGAGGCCTGTCCACCCGCCCCCGCTCAGCACCGACCGATCTCTGCCCGTCTGCCGCCTCTCCCCCGGCTTCTTGCCAGTATGGCCGGTCCCCGCGGGTGCCGCTCTGGTGATTTTATTATAATCCATAATTATTATTATTTTGTAGGGTTTCAAGAAGAAGGCGGTTGAGAGCCACGTGACATGAAGACCCTCCTAGGAAATTACGTCGTGGGGACGGTAAAGGGAGGGGACTTGTCGTGTTGCGTACGCCATCTTGAGAAGGTCAGGTCAGCAGTGTGTCAGGTGACTGGGGATGCGGCGCGTGCGAGTCTCGCGTTATCTCCGAGTTGACCTAGGCAGGTTACACGTAGTTTTCTTTGTGTACAGTTTAAAGTGAATTCTACCATTTCCTTTAAAGAGTACATGTCACCGAACTAAGCTTCCAATATACTGTTCCTTATTTAATTAGAAAACACTTTGCTATTTCCTTGCTGCTTAACCCCTTAAGGACTCAGCGTTTTTCCATTTTTGCACTTAGGCTTTTTTCCTCCTTACCTTTAAAAAATCATAACCCTTTCAATTTTGCACCAAAAAATCCATATTATGGCTTATTTTTTGCGCCCCCAATTCTACTTTGTAATGACGTCAGTCATTTTACCCAAAAATCTACAGCGAAACGGAAAAAAAAATCAAAAGTGAAGAAAAAACACCATTTTGTAACTTTTGGGGGCTTCCCAAAGTAGGTACATACAATTAAAATGATACCCTACTTATAAAGGTTTGATTTTTGTTGTTCTTCTGGGGGGAAAAAATCATAACTACATGCAGGAAAATGTATACGTTTAAAATTGTCAAATTTTTGACCCCTATAACTTTTTTATTTTTCCACGTATGGGGCGGTATGAGGTCTCATTTTTTGCGCCGTGATCTGAGGTTTTTAGCTCTACCATTTTTGTATTGATCGGACTTTTTGATCGCTTTTTATTCACTTTTTTCATGATATAAAAAGTGACCAAAAATACGCTATTTTGGACTTTGGAATTTTTTTTGCGTGTACGCCATTGACCGTGCGGTTTAATTAACGATACATTTTTATAATTCGGACATCTCCGCACGCGGAGATACATGTTTATCTTTATTTACACTGTTTTTTTGTTTTTTTTAATGGGAAAAGGGTTGATTCAAACTTTTATTAACCCCTTAAGGACTCAGGGTTTTTCAGTTTTTGCACTTTCGTTTTTTCCTCCTTACTTTTTAAAAATCATAACCCTTAAAATTTTCCACCTAAAAATCCATATTATGGCTTATTTTTTGCGTCACCAATTCTACTTTGCAGTGACATTAGTCATTTTACCCAAAAATGCACGGCGAAACGGGAAAAAATCATTGTGCGACAAAATTGAAGAAAAAATGCCATTTTGTAAATTTTGGGGGCTTCCGTTTCTATGCAGTGCATATTTCGGTAAAAATTGCACCTTATCATTATTCTGTAGGTCCATACGGTTAAAATGATACCCTACTTATATAGGTTTGATTTTGTCGTACTTCTGGAAAAAATCATAACTACATACAGGAAAATTTATACGTTTAAAGATGTCATCTTCTGACCCCTATAACTTTTTTTTATTTTTCCACGTACAGGGCGGTATGGGGACAAATTTTTTGCGCTGTGATCTGAAGTTTTTATTGGTATGATTTTTGTTTTGATCAGACTTTTTGATCACTTTTTATTCATTTTTTAATGGTATAAAAAGTGACCAAAAATGCGCTTTTTTTGACTTTGGAATTTTTTTGCGCGTACGCCATTGACCGTGCAGTTTAATTTATGATATATTTTTATAGTTCGGACATTTACGCACGCGGCGATACCACATATTTTTTTATTTTCTTACACTGTTATTTTTTTAATGGGAAAAGGGGGGTGATTCATACTTTTATTAGGGAAGGGGTTAAATGACCTTTATGAACACTTTTTTTTAACTATTTTTTTTTTTTTTTTGCAGTGTTATAGGTCCCATAGGGACCTATAACATTGCACACACTGATCTTTTACACAGATCACAGGCGTGTATTAACACGCCTGTGATCAGTGTTATCGGCGCTTGACTGCTCCTGCCTGGATCTCAGGCACGGAGCAGTCATTCGCCGATCGGACAACGAGGAGGCAGGTAAGGGCCCTCCCGGTGTCCTGCAAGCTGTTCGGGACGCCGCGATTTCACAGCGGCGGTCCCGAACAGCCCGACTGAGCAGCCGGGTCACTTTCACTTTAGAAGCGGCGGTCAGCTTTGACCGCCGCTTCTAAAGGGTTAATACCGCACATCGCCGCGATCGGCGATGTGTGGTATTAGCCGTGGGTCCCGGCCGTTGATGAGCGCCAGGACCGACTCAATATGATGCGGGATCGCGGAGCGATCCCGCTTCATATCGCGGGAGCCGGCGCAGGACGTAAATATACATACTGCGTCGTTAAGGGGTTAAGGAAGGGGTTAAATTATTATTATTTTTTTGCAGTATTATAGCCCCCTCTAGTGGCTGTAAAACTGCATGCCCTGATCTCTTACATTGATCACTGGTTTCTCATAGGAAACCATTGAAAAATGATTCTGCCACTTGACTGCTCATGCCTGGATCTCAGGCACTAAGCAGTCATTCGGCGATCTGACACCAGGAGGCAAGGTAAAGGACCCTCCTCGTGTCATACAGCTGTTCGGGATGCCGCAATTTCGCCGCAGCGATCCTGAATAGCCCCCTTAGCTAACCGGCAACGTTTTACTTTCATTTTAGACGTTGCGTTCAACTTTGAATGCTGTGTCTAAATGGTTAATAGCGTGCAGCACCGCGATCAATGCCGTGCACTATTAGCCATGGGTCCCGGCCGTTGCTAGGTGCCGGGCCCAACACGTTGTGGCCCCGTGTTATAGAACGGGATCGGACTCAGTACGTACAGGTACGCCCTTAGTCCTTAAGGGATTTAAATTCTCAACCTTTGTTTTTTTTAATGTGATTGAAAAAACGGCCACTAGGTGGCTCTGTTCTGTTCCCTGCGCAAGGCAAGCAGTTAGTTTTGTCTCCTCTCTGCCTTGCTGGTGACCAAACTCAAGAAGTACGTGCGGAGCATGGCGAGGCACAGCTCTAGCAGGCTTCAGTGACATTGTGTATGCTGGGGAACGCCCACTTTCTCCTGCCGGGAGATCACACAATGTGAGCAAGGGGAAAAGGTATGATAGAGAGCTTTTTAAAGCTCGGAAATTTTTTTTAATGGCAGGAGGGCTGTTAGTTGTTAGTTTAGAAAATATGGTTTGATGACAAGTACTCTTTAAAGGGAGTTATCCAGGATTAGAAAAAACAGAACTGATTTATTCCAAAAAACAGCACCATGTCTGTCTTTAGGCTGTGTGTGGTATTGCAAATTCAGTTCCATTAAAATAAATAGCACAAAGATGTAATACCACCCATAAACTGAAGACAGGTGTGGTGTGTTTTTGGAAGACATTAGCTCTGTTTTTGTATTCCTGAATAACCCCTTAAATGGGCTTTGCTATGAAACTTTCATGGCTTAAAGGGGTACTTCCACTGGAAAACTTAATTTTTTTTTTTTTAATCAACTGGTGCCAGAAAGTTAAACAGATTTGTAAATTACATCTATTTAAAAATCTTAATCCTTCCAGTACTTATCATCTGCTGTATGCTCCACAGGAAGTTATTTTCCTTTTTGAATTTCCTTTCTGTCTGACTACAGTGCTCTCTGCTGACACCTCTGTCCATTTTAGGAACTGTCCAGAGCAGGATAGGTTTGCTATGGGGATTTGCTCCTACTCTAGACAGTTCCTAAAATGGACAGAGGTGTCAGCAGAGAGCACTGTGGTCGGACAGAAAGGAAATTCAAATAGAAAAGAACTTCCTGTGGAGCATGCAGCAGCTGATAAGTACTGGAAGGATTAAGGTTTTTAAATGGAAGTAATTTACAAATCTGTTTAACTTTTTGGCACCAGTTGATTTAAAAAAAAAATATATATATATATAAATATCTCTTTTTCAGTGGAGTACCCCTTTTAAAGCAGTGTTTGCAATCAGTGTGTCTTGGCTCTGTCAGAGCATGCTGGAAGTTGTAGTTATGCAATGGCTGGAGGCACCTAGGGTTGCGAAATACTGGCTTACATCATAGCTGTAAAGGGAGACATGTGAAAAGTTTTGATCAGCCAGGGTCTCAATGTTGAGATCTCCACTGAGCGCCAGGGAGAATGGAAAGGCTGGGCACTTCACTCCCTTGCTTGTATCCAACTGATTGCAGGAGATGGCCTCAGCATCGAGACCCTGATCGATGAAAACATTACAGGTCTGTGTAAGGAATAACATATAAGATATGCCATAAGTATATGTATGCCACATAGCACAAGATATGCCATAAAAGTGTTGATAGATAAATCCTGTGTAGAGTGGTGACATTGCCCATGGCAACCAATCAGATTGCTTCTTTCATTTTTCACAGGTCTCTTTAAAAATGAAAGAAGCAATCTGATTGTCTTGGGCAACAGCACCACTCTTTCTCTACACAGGTTTTGATAAATTCCGCCCTGATGACACATCCCCTATCTTTTGGATAGGGGGGATACATTTTTCTATCCTGGAATACTACTTTAACATTGTTTATATATAACACAGTCCTCACCATTTATCGCCTCGACAAGGTCAGAAGAAGCCATTTTTGCCACTATTGTTTAGAAGGAATAATATTGTATGTGGCATTGTCCATGTTCTCATTCTAAGCTTTAAAGGGGTACTCAGGTGAAAACCTTTCTTCTTTTAAATCAACTGGTGGCAGAAAGTTAAACATATTTGTAAATTACTTATATTAAAAAATCTTAATCCTTCCAGTACTTATTAGCTGCTGAATGCTACAGAGGAAATTCCTTTCTTTTTGGAACACAGAGCTCTCTGCTGACATCTCTGTCCATTTTAGCAACCATGCATAGCAGATGTATGCTAAGGGCAGCATGGTGGCTCAGTGGTTAGCACTGCTTCCTTGCAGTGCTGGGGACTTGGGTTCAAATCCCACTAAGGACAACAATAAATAAAGCATTATTATTATTATTATTATTATTATAATAACATCAGCAGAGAGAACTGTGCTTGGGATGTCATCAGAGAGCATTCCAAAAAGAAAGGAATTTCCTCTGTAGTATTCAGCAGCTAATAAGTACAGGAAGGATTAAGATTTTTTAATAGAAGTAATTTACAAATATGTTTAACTTTCTGCCACCAGTTGATTTAAAAGAAAAAAGGTTTTCACCAGAGTACCCCTAAGGACTCAGCCCATTTTGGCCTTAAGGACTCAGACAATTAAATTTTTACGTTTTCATTTTTTCCTCCTCGCCTTCTAAAAATCATAACTCTTTTATATTTTCATCCACAGACTAGTATGAGGGCTTGTTTTTTGCGCGACCAGTTGTCCTTTGTAATGACATCACTCATTATATCATGAAATGTATGGCGCAACCAAAAAACACTATTTTTGTGGGGAAATTAAAATGAAAAACGCAATTTTGCTAATTTTGGAAGGTTTTGTTTTCACGCCGTACAATTTATGGTAAAAATGACGTGTGTTCTTTATTCTGAGGGTCAATACGATTAAAATGATACCCATTATTATATACTTTTATATTATTGTTGCGCTTAAAAAAAATCACAAACTTTTTAACCAAATTAGTACGTTTATAATCCCTTTATTTTGATGACCTCTAACTTTTTTTATTTTTCCGTATAAGCGGCGGTATGGGGGCTCATTTTTTGCGCCATGATCTGTACTTTTTTTTGATACCACATTTGCATATAAAAAACTTTTAATATATTTTTTATAATTTTTTTTTTAATAAAATGTATTAAAAAAGTAGGAATTTTGGACTTTTTTTATTTTTTTTCGTTCACGCCGTTCACCGTACGGGATCATTAACATTTTATTTTAATAGTTCGGATATTTACGCACGCGGCGATACCAAATATGTCTATAAAAAATGTTTTTTACGCTTTTTGGGGGTAAAATAGGAAAAAACGGATGTTTTACTTTTTTATTGGGGGAGGGGATTTTTCACTTTTTACTTTTACATTTTTTAACATTTTTTTTTTACACTTGAATAGTCCCCATAGGGGACTATTCATAGCAATACCATGATTGCTAATACTGATCTGTTCTATGTATAGGACATAGAACAGATCAGTATTATCGGTCATCTTCTGCTCTGGTCTGCTCGATCACAGACCAGAGCAGGAGACGCCGGGAGCCGCACGGAGGAAGGTGAGGGGACCTCCGTGCGGCGTTATGAGTGATCGGATCCCCGCAGCGCTGCGGTCGATCCGATCGTTCATTTAAATCGCGAACTGCCGCAGATGCCGGGATCTGTATTGATCCCGGCACCTGAGGGGTTAATGGCGGACGCCCGCGAGATCGCGGGCGTCGGCCATTGCCGGCGGGTCCCTGGCTGCGATCAGCAGCCGGGATCAGCCGCGCATGACACGGGCATCGCTCCGATGCCCGCGGTTATGCTTAGGACGTAAATGTACGTCCTGGTGCGTTAAGTACCACCTCACCAGGACGTACATTTACGTCCTGCGTCCTTAAGGGGTTAACAGAAGTCATGAAATCTTGCAGATGTGCAATGTGATAGAGATACCAGAAACATCTCTGTATACAGAAAGTGACTTGAGAGATTTTAGACATGTTTTAAGAGCTGCCAAAGCTGTCTTATTAGGATTTCTTTAAAGGGGTACTCCGGTGAAAACCTTTTTACTTTTAAATCAACTGGTGGCAGAAAGTTAAACATATTTGTAAATTACTACTAAAAAATCTAAATCCTTCCAGTACTTATTAGCTGCTGAATGCTACAGAGTAAATTATTTTCTTTTTGGAACACTGATGACATCACGAGCACAGTGCTCTCTGCTGACATCTCTGTCCATTTTAGCAACCATGCATAGCAGATGTATGCTAAGGGCAGCATGGTGGCTCGGTGGTTAGCACATAAGTATATATTTATACCCCCCAGCCAGCGCATACTGTGACCCTGCCAGCGCATTTGACCTAATTTTCTATTGCAGCTATATGTGACAACCATACCTATCAGAACGTGATGATCCTGACAGATATGCAGCTGCCGCTCTATGAATGAATAGTATATCTGTCAGGATCATCCGCCGAGCGGCTGCTGGAAGCGCTCCTGACATATATACTTGTCATATATAACGCTGTACAAATGCGCTATGTATAACAAGTATATATGTCAGGAGCGCATCCAGCGGCCGATGATCCTGACAGATATGAATGAATAGTATATCGCGGCAGCTGCATATGTATATAGAAGCGCTGTGGGGGGCAGATAACGCTATATGTCTGCCCCCCCCAGCACATCTATATACATATACAGCTGCCGGCGCTATGAATGAATAGTATATCTATCAGGATCATCTGGCCGGGCCGCTGCTGAATACGTTCTGATAGGTATGGTTGTCACATATAGCTGCAATAGAAAATTAGGGCAAATGCGCTGGCGGGGTCACAGTATGTGCTGGCGGGGGTATAGATATATACTTATAAATGCGCTGGCGGGGTCACAGTATGCGCTGGCGAGGGCTAGATATATACTTATAAATGCACTGGCAGGGGGTATAGATATATACTTATAAATGCGCTGGAGGGGGTCATATTTTTATTAATGCGCTGGCGGGGGCTAGATATATAGCGCTCTATGCCCCCCCCCAATAAACACTTTTATTATACATATGTCCTCTCACATTGTCCATTTTTAAAACCCCAGGGGGATCCCTGATTGGCTCCTCAGTACCGGCCATTCAGGGATCCCTGCGGGGAATTAAAAAATGGAAGTGATCGCAGGGTTGCGGAGCATGCCGCCCGTTCTCCTGCTTAATAACTTTTTATTGCATCGGGTGTCATAAGTGAGACCCAGTGCGATCAATCCCACAGCCCCTGTACTACAACCCCCATCATGGAACAGTCTTTTCCATGATGGGGGTAGTAGTACAAACACTAATGTAACCTGCCACCGGCAGACTCCTGTAGTGGGGAATTACTACTCCCAGCATGGAAACAAGTCTGTTCCATGAGGGGAGTAGTAGTAGTCCCTCAGCACTGCAGGAGTCTACTGATGTCACCTCTTCTGAGCATGCTCAGTAAAAATAATGTACGTTATAACAACGGGCATTAACGGGTGTATTTTCTAACATATGTACGGCCATAGACTTCAATGTTAAAAATAACATATGTTAATATACCCGTTTCTTGTGACGTGCGAAAAATTAGTGCATGTCACGTTATTTCTCCTGTCACAACTAACGTACGTTAGTCGTGACGTGTGACAAAGGGTAAACGAAAAAACCCATTGACTTGAATGGGGTTGTTTAACGTGTGCTAATAATTATGTTTCAAACGTACGTGTATTAACGGGAGAACCTCATAGTGTGAAAGCAGCCTTAGATGTTGTTTTAGGTATCAAATTGTGAGTATAAAAGCAAACAGCACTTCTCATTTTTTGATTCTTACAATAAAAATAAAATATTTTCATAAATGTTTCTTTCTTTATTTTTTTTTTTTAAATATTTACAATCCATGTATTGAGTTTTAGGAACAGTCCACACCTGCATTGGTGTCTCCAATGGGTGCCTCCACTACATGTTCCATCAAAATACTGGACAAGATAAAACACAATGCTGCTCAATTTTTTTCCCCCCAGTAAAATGCCAGACACTCTCACAGAAACCTGGCATATCCCATTGAAGTTAAAAGGAATCTCTCATCAGTTTCACCTGCAATTACCTGTTGGTACAGGCTGGTAGTGCGGGTGACACTGATAATGATACTTACCTATCCTCGATCTGTGGTCCCGATCACCATTATCTTCCTCGTTTAGGTGGAGCTGCTGCTTCCCCAAGCCTGCTCGCAGCCAGGATGAGTGAAGAAGCAGCAGCGGTGATGTCAGCGTGCTTCTGGAATGCACTAAGCCTGCCGCCCAAATAAGGAAGATAATAGGTGAACGGGACCACGGATCGGGGGTAGGTAAGTATCGTAATCATCAGTCCAATAACTCAAATAGAAAATAGGGCCGCACTCGCCTGTCCGGTTGCAGAGAATTTTAATATCTTCAGTGCAGTGTCTGGCAGTGCCAATTGTTATCGGTGTTGCCCACACTACCAGCCTGTACCAACAGCTTAGTGTGGGTGACCCTAATGACAGATTCCCTTTAAGCTAAATGCGACTTCTGGCAACCATTATAACTTTGACACATACTTTAATGTCTATACGTTAAATGGAGACTACACATGTGGTAAACCGCCTCTGAGACACAACCAATGCATGTAATTAGTAAGTAGAAGGAATGCCACTCTCAAATAGAAATTCGAGAGAGGAGAGGCACTGCTGTGGTAACTTTTGGGAACATTTTGCTGGTTATTTTTTGGGAGATGCTGCTGTTAGTATGTCAGAAAGGGTGGTATTGCTGTGAGTACTTGGAGAAGGCAGGGCACTGTTGTGGTAATTGTTTGAAGCAGTGGTGTGACAGGAACTAAGGAGTTATCAAAACCTGTTCATAGCAAAAGTAGTGCAGATGCCCGAAGCAACTCAGTGGATTATTTTTTTGGGGGGAAAATTAATGACACAATTTGATAGTTTTATGAGTAACTACACCACTTTTGCATTGCACAGGTTTTGATAAAACTCCCCACATGAGAAGGCAGGGAAATTTCAATGCTGTCTATTTAGAGACCGAGTTTTATAGTGGTGGAGACATTAAGGGAGATTTATCACACCTTGAGCAAAGGAACAGTTAAGCAGTTGCCCATAACAATCAATCATCAGATTTCATTTTTCAGAGACCATTTTTGAAATGAAACCTGGGATCTGGTTGCTATGGGTATATGTTCCACTGTTATATTGCACAAGGTTTGATAAATCTCTCCTATTGTTTTGAAATCAAGCATCTATGCACACCTCTTAACTTCTGCTAAGAGCAAAGAGGGACGCGCCCCCTAACCGTACCCACAGCTACGCCTCTAACTACACCCTCAGTCATGCCCTAACTGCAGAACTGTAATACCTCCTTAACAGCAATGATATTTAAAGCTGGCGTACACCTAGTGGCACCGAGTAAACTCCTACTAGTGAGCTACCTCTTATAGGGTGTGTTCACACGGCCGTTTGTCCCTGTTGTTTTTTTTATCCCTGTTTCAGCTCCATTTTTGCAGATTGTAAACGGATTAAAAACGTTTTTAAAAAAACATATTCATGTCAATGGGATGTTTTTTTACAATCCGTTTACATCCGTGTGCACTCATTTCCGTTTTTTTCATGGAAGAAAAAATCGGCACATTCAGTATTTTTTCTTCCGTGAAAAAAACGTAAGAAAACACGGACATCATAATTTTAACATTGAATTTATAGCAAACGGATGAACTTTTTAATGTCATCCGTTTGCACCCGGGTTTGAAATATCCGTAATTACATCTGAGCATGCTCAGAAGAGGTGACATCAGCAGACTCCTGCAGTGTTGTGGGACTACTACTACTCTCATCATGGAAACAAGTCTGTTCCATGATGGGAGTAGTAATTCCCCGGCAGCAGGAGTCTGCCGGTGGCTGAGGGGACTACATTAGTGTTTGTACTACAACCCCCATCATGGATCAGACTCTGTTCCATGATGGGGGTAGTACAGGGGCTGAGGGATTGATCGCACTGGGTCTCACTTCTGAGACCCGATCAGAAGTTATTAAGCAAGGGAAGCGGGCGGCATGGTCCGCAACCCTGCGATCATCGATGTATTTTACTTTCATTTTTAATTTCCCCGTGGGGAGCTCTGAATGGCCCGTACTGAGGAGCCAATCGGTGCTCCCTGCAGGGATTTTAAAATGGACAATGTATATTAAAAGCGCTTTGGGGGGCAAGATACGTAGCGCTATATATCTAGCCCCCCAGCACATTTATAGAGATATAACCCCCGCCAGCGAAAAAATATATACCCCGCAGTATGTGTGTGTGTGTATATATATATATATATATATATGTGTGTGTGACCCCCGCCAGTGCATTTATAATGTAACCCCAGCTTGCGCCTTTATAATTATATACCGCCCGCCAGCACAATTATCAATATATACCCTCCGGCATTCATAATGTAACCCCTGCCTGCACCTTTTATAATGATATACCCCCCGCCAGCGCAATTATCGATATATACCCCCCGCCAGTGCATTTATGTGACCCCCCCCGCAGGCGCATATGTCATTACTGCAGCGCGATGTATGAATAGTATTTTACTGGCAGAGCAGCGCACCAGCCGCTGCCGGCACGATGCTGCTGATAGAATACTATTCATACATTGTGCTGCAGCCTGCAGGGGGAAATTATATAGATGTGCTGTGGGGGCCAGGTATATAGTATTATCTGGCCCCCACAGCACTTCTATATAATATGCCCCTGCAGCGTGATGTATGAATAGTATTCTATCAGCAGCATCGCGCCAACAGCGGCTGGTGCGATGCTCTGCCAGTAAAATACTATTCATACATTGCGCTGCAGTAATGACATATGCGCCAGCAGGGGCGGTCACATAAATGCGCTGGCGGGGGGTATATAATTATAAAGGCGGGGGTTACATTATAAAGGCGCAATTATCCCCCCCCGCCAGCGCAATTATCAATATATACCCCCCCCCCCCGCCAGCGCATATGTCATTACTGCAGCGCGATGTATGAATAGTATTTTACTGGCAGAGCATCGCACCAGCCGCTGCCGGCGTGATGCTACTGATAGAATACTATTCATACATCACGCTGCAGGGGCATATTATATAGAAGTGCTGTGGGGGCCAGATAATACTATATACCTGGCCCCCACAGCACATCTATATAATATGCCCCTGCAGGCTGCAGCGCGATATATGAATAGTATTCAGCAGCATCGTGTCGGCAGCGGCTGGTGCGATGCTCTGCCAGTAAAATACTATTCATACATCGCGCTGCAGTAATGACATATGCGCCTGCGGGGGGGTCACATAAATGCGCTGGCGGGGGGTATATATTGATAATTGCGCTGGCGGGGGGTATATCATTATAAAAGGCGCAGGCAGGGGTTACATTATGAATACCCGGGGGGGGGGGGGTATATATTGATAATTGCGCTGGCGGATGGTATATAATTATAAAGGCGCAGGCGGGGGGGTCACACACACACATATATATATAATATATATATATATATATATATATATATATAATGTGTAATATGATGGCGGTGCAAGCAGCGAGTAGAGCCCCGGTCAAGGCAAGTTAGACATCTAGGAAGGATGCCGCAGCACACGGAGGATTTTCTCCTGAATTATGTCTCGTTTAGACATATTCAGGTCAATGACGTTTAAACACCCAATTTTTTTTCACTACGTCCACTACATCCACACATACTTCTGAACACACATATTCTTGTCACCTGCTCTGATCTAGATATACCTCGGTCAGGTTGATCGGGTTGCCCAATCTTCCCTTATTCACCATGGCAGTATAATGCTCACTCTCTATACTACGTATGCATGGACGGGGGAGCGGTCACGTGACACCCGGGTCAGCTGACACGGCGGGGTCACGCGGCCGCTCTTGGCGTCCTGCGAACATCGGAATGTAGTAGACATACACTGCAGCCTAGCTGTTACCCACAGCAACGGCAGTTCACATGGAGACGAGCCGGGAACACGTGACCACTCTGCCCTTGCCTCTCATCTACAATTATTAGGTACACATGTAATCTTGTTAGATAATTTATGATGTTATACTGTTTATACCTTCTATAGCAGTCTTTTCATATGTACATTGATTTTAACTCACTACTGGGCACGTGTGCAATATCTATATTATAGTGGTTTGAATTACCCTATATCTTAAATGTATTTTTTACACTGTATCTACACTAATTGGTTTGATTGATTTGTTTGTTCATTTGCATATAAATTCTTTGTATGGTCACCATTTTGTTGCTTGACAAAGGCTGCATTGGCAGCAGAAACGTTGCTAACCTGTATTACCATGGAATAAACCACTGTTTTTGCACTTGAATCCTCCGTGTGCTGCGGCATCCTTCCTAGATGTCTAACTTGCCTTGACCGGGGCTCTACTCGCTGCTTGCACCGCCATCATATTACTGTGGGACGTGCTGCTCTACCTTTTTCTTGTGCTATATATATATATATATATAATGTGTGTGTGACCCCCCCCCCCCCCCCCCCGCCAGCGCATTTATAATGTAACCCCCGCCTGCGCCTTTATAATTATATACCGCCCGCCAGCGCAATTATCAATATATACCCCCCCCCCCCCGGGCATTCATAATGTAACCCCTGCCTGCGCCTTTATAATGATATACCCCCAGCCAGTGCAAATATCAATATATACCCCCCGCCAGCCATACAGTGGGGCAAAAAAGTATTTAGTCAGCTACCAATTGTTCTCCCACTTAAAAAGATGAGAGGCCTGTCATTTTCATCATAGGTATACTTTAACTATGAGAGACATAATGAGAAAAAAAATCCATAAAAATCATGGTCTGATTTTTTTTTAAAGAATTTATTTGCAAATTATGGTGGAAAGTAAGTATTTGTCACCTACAAACAAGCAAGATTTCCTGCTCTCGCAGACCTGTAACTTCTTCAAGGGTCTCCTCTGTCCTCCACTCGTTACCTGTATTAATGGAACCTGTTTGAACTTATCAGTATAAAAGACACCTGTCCACAACCTCAAACAGTCACACTCCAAATTCCACTATGGCCAAGACCAAAGAGCTGTCGAAGGACACCAGAAACAAAATTGTAGACCTGCACCAAGCTGGGAAGATTGAATCTGCAATAGGCAAGCAGCTTGGTGTGAAGAAATCAACTGTGGGAGCAATTATTATAAAATGGAAGACATACAAGACCACTGATAATCTCCCTTGATCTAGTGCTCCACGCAAGATCTCACCCAGTGTTGTCAAAATGATCACAAGAACGGTGAGCAATAATCCCAGAACCGCATGGGGGGGACCTAGGGAATGACCTGCAGAGAGCTGTGTCAAAGTAACAAAGGCTACCATCAGTAACACACTACACTGCCAGGGATTCAAATCCTGCAGTGCCAGACATGTCCCCCTGCTTAAGCCAGTACATGTCTGGGCCTGTCTGAAGTTTGCTAGAGAGCATTTGGATGATCCAGAAGAGTAATGGGAGAATGTCATATGGTCAGATGAAACCAAAGTAGAACTTTTTGGTAAAAACTCAACTCATCATGTTTGGAGGAAAAAGAATGCTGAGTTGCATCCAAAGAACACCATACCTACTGTGAAGCATGGGGGTGGAAACATCATGCTTTGGGGCTGTTTTTCTGCTAAGGGACCAGGAAGACTGATCCGTGTAAAGGAAAGAATGAATGGGGCCATGTATTGTGAGATTTTGAATGAAAACCTCCTTCCATCAGCAAGGCTATTGAAGATGAAACGTGGCTGCGTCTTTCAACATGACAATGATACCAAACACACCGCCCGGGCAACGAAGGAGTGGCCAAGCCAGTCTCCAGATCTCAACCCCATAAACCTTTTGGATGGAGTTGAAAGTCTGTGTTGCCCAGCCACAGCCCCAAAACATCACTGCTCTAGAGGAGATCTGCATGGAGGAATGGACCAGTTGATTAGGCTAGGTTCACATGGCTGTTCTCTTCCGACCCGCTATTCTCCCGTCATTGCTGCTAAACGAACCATACAAACAGACAGATGTAAACTGATGCAAAGGGGTGCCATTAAGTGGCATCCTGTTACTTCAGTTTTTAATCTGATTTGTATCCTTTTATTTCTATCCGATTGTATCCTTCTATTTCACATTTGTTTCTAATCCTTTATTTTTGACAGAATTTTTGATGCTAAAAATAACGGAATGGGAACCAAATGGTGACAAAGGATTGTAAAAAAAAAAAATATATAATAATAATAATTAAAAAATCCTATTGACAGAAATGGGATCTATTTACAGCTGTTTGCAAGCCGTTTGCAAAAGGCTTGAACGGATTTGAGAATGGGCATGAATTAATGGGGACTGACATTAATGTGAACAAGCCCTTAGAGAACATTTGTTTTTCATCGGACTACCCCTTTAATGCAGCCACAGGCACCATTAAAGAAGCCACCACTTCCCACCGAGCGCCACATTTAACTGTATTAGGAGGCATTAACAGTTAAATTCGGGACATTAAAAAGCGGTAATGTCCTGCTGGATCCAATACGGTTGGGAGGTATGCCTATGCACAGTGCAGGAACAAGATTCGGAAACATGGCTCTGCTTCCAGCTGACAGTCAATCAAGCAGGGTAAGGAATTTGGGGGGTGGGCGCAAGCTGTTCCAGCCTACAACACTTCATGGGCTTGGGAATGCCCCTCTGACCCTTTGCACTAGAGAAAGCATTTTTCTATGTTATAGAGACAAAGCTATATATGAGTTTGAAAAGTACCTTGTGTCTACTTGTCTCCTTATTACTGCACTGCTGGCACTTTACTGCTATTGACCATTATATAATATGATTTCAGTCTATATATTTACACTATTTTATCTGTATTTGATACCTGTGGTTCACTGTACCTGCACTTAAGTGTTTCAATTACAATAAAATACAATAAATTGTTATCCCTGTATATTTGCTGCACAATTCACTTGTATCATGATTGAAAATGGTCGCATTGGGCAGCCGAAACGTTGCTCTTTGGATGGAATAAAACAAGTCTTTTTTTCACCCTGAAATGTCTGTTTTTTTTCTACCTACTTGTCCTAACAGCAACAGGAGAATACAGCAGCACACTGCCAGCACAAAGATATAGATGAAACATTAGTATATAGATAGAACATGAAAAGCTATACAGCTGTAATGCAATTAATTAAGATATGAAATTATGAGGTACTTAGCTTGCAAATTTGGTGCCAAATAGCGTGGACCGTCCCACCACGGTAAGGTGACCTCATTCTGGGACGGACCCTGCACTGTGAATATGCCTCTGTGTGAACAGTACAGCAGGCATTGCAGGATCGGAAACATCCAAGGCACCTTATATACACCTAATAGAGGTGGGTGGGGTGCAGGAGCCAACATGGAGGTAGCCACTCCCCCGTATGTGTAATACAACCAAAGAATAAGTTGGCCAGCTCTATTAATTCCAAACTATTGTAAAAACCTGGCTTGCAGGTGCAGGCTGCTGGGCTAAATATACAGCAACAGGAGAATACAGCAGGACACTGCCAGCACAAAGATATAGATGAAACATGAGTATATAGATAAAACATGAGTATATAGATAGAACATGAAAAGCTATACAGCTGTAATGCAATACATGAAGATATGAAATTATGAGGTACTTAGCTTGCAAATTTGGCGCCAAATAGCGTGGACCGTCCCACCACGGTAAGGTGACCTCATTCTGGGACGGACCCTACACTGTGAATATTCCTCTGTGTGAACAGTACAGCAGGCATTGCAGGATCGGAAACATCGAAGGCACCTTCTATACACCTAATAGAGGTGGGTGGGGTGCAGGAGACAACATGAAGGTAGCCACTCCCCCGTATGTGTAATACAACCAAAGAACAAGTTGGCCAGCACTATTAAAGGGGTACTCCGGTGAAAACTTTTTTTCTTTTAAATCAACTGGTGGCAGAAAGTTAAACATATTTGTAAATTACTTCTATTAAAAAATCTTAATCCTTCCTGTACTTATTAGCTGCTAAATACTACAGAGGAAATTCTTTTCTTTTTGGAATACTCTCTGATGACATAACGAGCACAGTTCTCTCTGCTGACATTATTATTATAATAATACTTTATTTATTGTTGTCCTTAGTGGGATTTGAACCCAAGTCCCCAGCACTGCAAGGCACCATGCTAACCACCGAGCCACCATGCTGCCCTTAGCATACATCTGCTATGCATGGTTGCTAAAATGGACAGAGATGTCAGCAGAGAGCTCTGTGCTCGTGATGTCATCAGTGTTCCAAAAAGAAAGTAATTTACTCTGTAGCATTCAGCAGCTAATAAGTACTGGAAGGATTTAGATTTTTTAATAGAAGTAATTTACAAATATGTTTAACTTTCTGCCACCAGTTGATTTAAAAGAAAAAAGGTTTTCACCGGAGTACCCCTTTAATTCCAAACTACTTGTCCTAACAGCTATCTAACAGTGTCAGCAGTTTGGAAAGTGAAATATAGCTGCCAGATCTTTAATTGCTTACTCCAGTGTTTAAAAACATTTCCCTAAGAACAGGGCTCCGAATCTCCGTGCTACATGGCAAGCAGGGTCGGCATGAACTCTATTTTCTGTACTCTGTTAAGTACAGTACCCTTGTATTTAAGGGGCTCTCATAGAGAATGAATGGACCGATGCTGCACTCTATGCTGTGTGGAGATTTGGGGCTCCGTTTTGTAGATCACAAGGTATCAGACAATTCTTCCCCTAACCTGTGGATAGGGGATGAGCTTTTAAATGCTGGGACCCCTTTTAAGGCTATGGACATTTTTCATCATGGTATCCAGCTATTGGGTACTTAGGATGTTACTATTATAGGGTGAAAATACATTTGTTATTTTTTTTCCTCAGTTTTCTTACATAGCGCTAAATACTTCCCTAGCAGAAGCCATAGACGTTCACACTGAGGACATTCACCCAGCAGAATTCCACTGGCTAAATATCCGCCTGCAGCAGGTGCTACCGAAATCATTGGTTGGACCACCATTTCATAGACAGCAATGCAGTCCATTAGAATTCCGCCTAAATTATTAACTTGTTCATTCTTTTGGTGGATGTCCATTGCTTTTTCCCGATTCAGCAGAGCATGCATGTATATAGGGAAGTTTTGAACAACAGCAGTCAACTGATTACTATCTTATATATGGTATAAACCCAGCTCGACATCTTTAGACAAAACTGAACTGCTGACTGCAGATGCCGTATGTATCTATTTGCTTCTTGTGTAGTGGTTATCCATATCATTTCTGGAAACACTGGTTATATCCATTCTGGTGCAAAGTGAGGTCCCTATGTGTCTGGGGGGGGGGGCAGCTATAAAATGTTTAGCAGAGTGTAGCTACCTCTAGGGATAGTTCAGAGGCTTCCTGCACATGGGTTTATTATTATTATTTTCTTTCTTACTGTCTCGGAGCTCTATAAATTAGAGCACCATTGTTATGCCCTAGTCTAGTGTAGCTGAATCCTAGGAGATCAGGTATTTGCCCTTCCTTACTGTCCTGTATTTGGGTATTAGACAACTGGCTAACCTCGCCTCGGACCTGTGCTATAGAGAGATGTTCACCAAAAAACATAAGCACATATATATTTTTTTTTTGTTTAACAATGGATTATTGTGGCATATGTCATTTTATACCGACATTGGAATTATCTGTAGGTGGCATACAGCAGGAAATCGTTCCATCGTATATCTGCAATTTACACTGCAAATTTAGCAGTCACAGTTTATGGAGTGAGGTGACTTTTGCAATCTATCTGCAGTCATCAGCATCTGGATTGGAGCAACTGAGGTAACGAAGTGTTTAGAAGCCACATGATTCTCCCTTCTGACTTTTGATTGCAGCGTATAGGTTAAGTGATCACACAATGATTGGCTTACTAAAAATAGTTGTAAAAACAAGTAGATCCAGCATAAGGGTGGCTTCACACAGCATTGCCATTACAATAAAGTGGTCCCTCAACTTTACAATGGCCTCAGGTTACAATATTTTTAACATACAATGGTCTTTTCTGGACCATTGTAACTTGAAGCCATACTCGACATACAATGCTACAGACAGTCCAGATATGCAAAATGTGTCAATGGCTGGAAGAACTGACTAATCAAAATGGGCATTTCACTGATAAAACACCTGTATTACTGAAATGCATGCACTGACTGGCTGTCAGGACAGGGAGGTACTACATGTACTAAACTACTCTTTACCTGTGCCAGGGTTAGTGTCACGATGCCGGCTGGCAGGTAGTGGATCCTCTGTGCCAGAGAGGGATTGGCGTGGACCGTGCTAGTGGATCGGTTCTAAGTCACTACTGGTTTTCACCAGAGCCCGCCGCAAAGCGGGATGGACTTGCTGCGGCGGTAGTGACCAGGTCGTATCCACTAGCAACGGCTCAACCTCTCTGACTGCTGAAGATAGGCGCGGTACAAGGGAGTAGACAGAAGCAAGGTCGGACGTAGCAGAAGGTCGGGGCAGGCAGCAAGGATCGTAGTCAGGGGCAACGGCAGGAGGTCTGGAACACAGGCTAGGAACACACAAGGAAACGCTTTCACTGGCACGATGGCAACAAGATCCGGCAAGGGAGTGCAGGGGAAGTGAGGTGATATAGGGAAGTGCACAGGTGAACACACTAATTGGAATCACTGCGCCAATCAGCGGCGCAGTGGCCCTTTAAATCGCAAAGACCCGGCGCGCGCGCGCCCTAGGGAGCGGGGCCGCGCGCGCCGGGACAGGACCGAGGGAGAGCGAGTCAGGTACGGGAGCCGGGGTGCGCATCGCGAGCGGGCGCTACCCGCATCGCGGATCGCATCCCGGCTGGAAGCGGAATCGCAGCGCCCCGGGTCAGTGGATCTGACCGGAGCGCTGCAGTGGGGAGAGTGTAGCGAGCGCTCCGGGGAGGAGCGGGGACCCGGAGCGCTCGGCGTAACAGTTAGCTGCTCCTTTGGACACCAGATGTGGGCGGCTCAATTTTACTTTCGGGGATACTATGTGTACTGTAAAATACCCTGGAGAAGATCCAAGATCCTGTACGCTACATAGACAGTGACTCCCAGCAGTCCTTTCTTATTTTTATATGTAAAACTTGCCTTATTTGCATATTTGAATAACATTTTGGAGTTAAGAACCAGTTTAATGACACAGGACATAAATGTATGTCCTGCGCCTGATCCTGGTGTTTAAAACATGCTCAGGAGCTGAGTATGCTTCATACCCAGTGGGTCCTGGCTGCTATCAGTAGCCAAGACCCATGGCTAATTCCGCACACCACTGATTGGGCCGATGTCCGGCATTAAAGAAGTAGTATCATGGACAAAAACCGCAGGATAGGGGATACGTTTTAGATTGCGGGGGTCCGAACGCTGGGGTCCCTGCGATCTCCTGTATGGAGCCCTGGCTCTTCTCCACATTGGTGCATCACGACCCCTGACCGAAGCGGGGGCTGCCATGCCCCCTCTATATAGCTCTATGGGAGAGCCGAAGGTTGCCGAATGGCTCTCCCATAGAGCTATATGGAGGGGGGCGTTGACGGCTCATGCTTCGGGCGGGGGAAGCATACAGGAGATCGTGGGGGACCTTACAGGAGATGTGAATGCAGCCTTACTTCATATACCTAAAAAAATAAAAAGCAATCAAAACAAGTCCCATTAAAACAAAAATAGCACCAATAAAAACTACAAATCACCACGCAAAAAATTAGCCCTTGTACAGCACCATATACAGAAAAATAAGTGTTTAGGGGGACATATATCAAGGGATTAAGAGCTCTTTTTTTGCTTACAAAAGTCGCAATAGCATCTAAGCAATTTTTTGTGCAACTTTTTGCTGTAAGCAAAAAGCTACAAAAGAGTGTTCGAAAGTGAATTTTATTTTTCACATTGCATTGGTCAGGGATTTATCAAGTGCGAAAGTCGCAAGCCCTCCAAAACACTGTAAATGTAAGCCAGCCCGGACCTGGCTTACAAAACGGCTTTGGAGAGCAATTTTTTATATTTCCTGATGGCAGCCGTGGCTCCAGCGGGAAATATGATATAACAACTGTCTGTTTCTAACCCCGCTACCCTAACCCCTGCTTTACATCCCCCTTGTCTCCCACCTGCCCACGCTGCACATCTTCCATCTGTCTGCTACCTGTTGCAAGACTACAACTCCCAGTATGCCCTTTCAGTGAGGGCATGCTGGGAATTGTAGTCTTGTAGCGGGTGGGAGACAATGGGGCGATGTAAAGCAGTGTACCAGTCATTAAGTTAGGGTAGCGGGGTTAGAATCAGATGGAGCCCAGGTGGCTGGAGAGTGAAGCCAGCCCGGGCTCCTTTTAGCTTACCTCGGCACTGCAGAGTTTTTCTAGTTTCTTCTGTCATTTCATATTTCCCGCAAGATCTCGTGATTGACCGGTACACGCTGAGAGATGGCAGGGACGGCTCCTGCACATCTTTCGGCCCGGCTGCGGGAGTCCCAGGAGGCTGCAGTGTTATGTCAGCCCGGGTTCCTCTGCTATGGCGCCGCAGAGTTTACTGGAATTTCTAATTTCCCGACGGGAAATATGAAGTTACAGTGATTTTCTCATCACCGCCGTCTAGGGAGCCGGTGCCAACAGGCCCGGAGCATCAAAAATGGCTCTCCTGTGCCTAGGCGGTAACAGGCTGGCATTATTTAGGCTGAGGAGGGCCAGTAACAATGGTCCTCGACCAACGTCAGGCTGTTGCTACTTTGTTGGTATTTGGCTGAAAATAAAAATAGGGGGAACCCTATGCGTTTTTTTTCTTTTAATATTTATTTATGCAAAAAAAAAAAAAGCAGAAGGCTCCCCATTATTTTTATTCTCGGCCAAATACCAACCAAGTAGCAACAGCCTGATGTTACCAGGGTGAGCGAGGACTATTGTTACTGGCCCTCCCCAGCCAAAATAATGCCAGCCTGTTACCGCCTAGGCGCAGGAGTGCCATTTTTGACGCTCCGGACCTGTCAGTACCGGCTCTTTCCATCACCCCTGTGGCGGCGGGTCCGGGGGTAATAATTAGGGGTTAGCGCTAGCTGTTTTTGTGGCTAACGCTAAGCCTGGAAAAATTTATGAAAGGTGTCACCGCAGGATAGTCCGGATGGTAAAGAAGCAGCCCCAAACAAGTTCCAAAGATATTCAAGCTGTCCTGCAGGCTCAGGGAGCATCAGTGTCAGCGTGAACTATTCATTGACGTTTAAATTAAACGAAACGCTATGGCAGGAGATCCAGGAGGACCCCACTGCTGACACATAAAAAAAGCAAGACTACACTTTACCAAAATGAACTTGAGTAAGCCAAAATCCTTCTGGGAAAATGTCTTGTGGACAGATAAGATATAGCTTTTTGGTAAAGCACATCATTCTACTGTTTAATGAAAACAGAATGATGCCTACAAAGAAAACACAGTACCTACAGTGAAATAAGGTTGAGGTTCAATGATGATTTGGGGTTGTTTTGCTGACTCTGGCACTGGGTGCCTTGAATGTGTGCAAGGCATCATGAAATCTGAGGATTACCAACAGATTTTGGGTCGCACTGTACAGCCCAGTGTCAGAAAGCTGGGTTTGTGTCCGAGATCTTGGGTCTTTCAGCAGGACAATGACCCCAAACATATGTGAAAAAGCACCAAGAAATGGATGGCAACAAAGAGTTGGAGAGTTCTGAAGTGGCCAGCAATGAGTCCAGATCTAAATCCCATTGAACATCTGTGGAGAGAGCACCCTTTCAATAAGAGAGACCTGGAGAAGTTTTCAAATGAAGAGTGGTCCAACATTCCGGCTGAGAGGTGTAAGAAGCTTATTGATGGTTATAGGAAGCGACTGATTTCAGTTATTTTTTCCAAAGGGTGTGCAACCAAATATTAAAGGAGTAGTCCAGTGGTGAACCCAGTGGTGAACAACTTATCCCCTATCCTAAGGATAGGGGATAAGTTTGAGATCGCGGGGGGTCCGACCGCTGGGGCCCCCTGCGATCTCCTGTACGGAGCCCCGACAGCCCGCAGGAAGGGGGCGTGTCGACCTCCGCACGAAGCGGAGGCCGACACGCCCCCTCAATACAACTCTATGGCAGAGCCGAAGCGCTGCCTTCAGCAATCTCCGGCTCTGCAATAGAAATGTATTGAGGGGGCGTGTCGGACGCCGCTTCGTGCGGAGGTCAACACCCGCTATCTGGCCGGAGAGCCTGGCCCCCGTACAGAGAGATCGCAGGGGGCCCCAGCGGTCGGACCCCCTGCGATCTCAAACTTATCCCCTATGCTTAGGATAGGGGATAAGTTTTTCACCACTGGACTACCCCTTTAAGTTAAGGGTGCCAATAATTTTGTCCAGCCCATTTTTGGAGTTTGGTGTGACATTATGTACAATTAGCTTTTTTTCCTCCCTTTTTTGGTTTAGTTCCAATACACACAAAGGGAATAAACCTGTGTATAGCAAAACATGTGTTACTGCAATCCTTTTCTGTGAGAAATACTTCATTTTCTTGAAAAATTTCAGGGGTGCCAACATTTATGGCCATGACTGTATGTTAAACAGAAACAAAGCACATACCCTATACATCCTCCCCTTGTAGTTTCCCTTTCTTTGAATCAACTCCTGGGTTTGGGCAAGAATTTGAATGAAAAGCTGTCACAGATACTCCTATAAGATTGGATTCACATGCTATTACTAGCAGTGGGTTTCACGCTACGGGAAACGTGCTGCGAGTTACACTACCATTGATTTGAATGGGTCCGCAATAGACCCATTTAAATCAATGGTAGCGTAACTAGCAGCTAGCGAAACTCGCTGCTATCTACTAGCGTCTAAGGCTGGGTTTCCAAGGAAAAACAACCAAGGAAAAACAAGCCCCAAATGCTGCAATGGTTTTTTTTTGTTGTTTTTTTTTGTGGAAAAAACGTAGCAGTTAGATTTTAGCTGCAGGTCAATATGGATTTATGAAACGCCATACCCCGTTTTTTTCTTTGGAGTTTTTTCAGCATTTTTGGGCTCAGTATGTGGTTTGCAAAATTGCAGAATGTTGAGACTATGAAGTTTTTTTCTCTGAAATCTTTGTGTTTCTCTCCACTAGAAATGTAAAAAGGAAATTAAGTTTTTTTTTTTTTTGTTTGTTTGTTTTTTAAACATCCAAAGGGGTGGACACAGGAACAAGAAAAACTGCCAAAGAAGCTAAAAGCTATTTTCATACAAATGTAAAAACTTCAGGAAAAATTTGAAAATGCCAAAAACTGCAGTGGCAGTTTTTCAGGTGTTTTTTTGGCCAAAAAAACACTGGGAAAAACCAAGTGGAAATGAAGCCTGAGGCAAATTTATTAAGCTCTTATGGTCAGTTCACACGTGTATTTTCGGTAGCAGATCTGCTGCAGATTTGCTTCAGCAGATTTTGCTCCCCAGTGAAGTCAATGAGCAGCAAAATCTGCAGCAGCAGATCCGCAGCAAAAATGTCGGGGCCATCGCATAAACGGCTATCTGGCAGCGCAGACTGCTTCAGCTGCCACCGGATAGCCGTTTACAGTGCCCTGTGTGCTCTGGTGATGGTCTCTTACCTTTCCTCGGAGTTCTGGAGCGTCCTCTTCGGGATTCCCTGCATCGTCGCCGTTCTCCTTCATCATCATCATGTCGCCGCGCACGCCGTCCCATCATCCAATAGGAGCGCCGTGCATAGTGACGTGATGGCGGCAACGGAGAGCAGAGACGTCCGGAGCGTCGGGGGACACCCTGGGGACGCGGCAAACAGCGATGGAGGGCGACATCCAGGGCAGTGGTGACAAGCGGTGACAGTCCGGAGCGGCGGGGACAGGTGAGTATAACTTCCTATTCTTTTCATTGCACGGATCCCTCAACATACGATGGTTTAAACAAACGATGGTTCATTTGGAACGGATTACCATCGTATGTTGAGGGACCACTGTATCTCCCCCACCAATAAGTGATCTGCGGTTGTTTTCTGCTTCAGACTAACAACAACAGAAAATGCATCATTCCATCACTGTCCGTATTAAGTGAACCAGTCATATATTTACGTCCTGCGCCGGCTCCCGCGATATAATGTGGGGTCACGTGGTGACCCCGCGTCATATCGGGTCGGTCCCGTCGGCCATCAACTGTCGGGACCCGCGGCTAATATCGGACATCACCGATCACGATCAAAGTTGACCACCGCGTCTGAAGTGAAACTGAAAGCATCCTGTCAGCTCAGTAGGGCTGTTCAGGACCACTGAGGTGAAATAGGTCCCTACCTGCCTCCTGCGTGTCCAATTGCCGAATGACTGGTCTGTGCCTGAGATCCAGGCAGGTGCAGTCAAGTGCCGATAAGCGCAGTGTAAGAGATCATTGTGTGCAATGTTATAGCCCTCTATGGGGGCTATAACATTGCAAAAAAAAAAAAAAAGTGTTAATGTGATTTAACCCCTTCCCTAATATAAGTCAGAATCACCCCCTTTTTCCCATAAAAAAACCGATGTAAATAAAAATCAAACATATGTGGTATCGCCGCGTGCGTAAATGTCCAAACTATAAAAATATATTGTTCATTAAACCGCACAGTCAATGGCGTACACATAAAAAAAGGCCAAAATGGTGTATTTTTGGTCACTTTTCATACCATTAAAAAATTAATAAAAAGCGATCAAAAAGTCCGATCATTACAAAAATGGTACCAATAAAGACTTCAGATCATTTTGCAAAAACTGAGCACTCATACCAGCCTGTACGCGGAAAAATAAAAAAGGTATAGGGGTCAGAAGATGTTTAATTTAAACGTATACATTTTCCTTTGAGAAGTAATACAAAATCAAACCTATATAAGTAGGGTATCATTTTAACCGTATGGACCTACAGAATAAAGAGAAGGTGTCATTTTTACTGAAAATTGTACTGCGTAGAAACAGAAGCCCCCAAAAGTTACAAAATGGCATTTTCTCTTCAATTGTGTCGCACTATTAATTTTTTTTCTGTTTCGCTGTGGATTTTTTGGTAAAATGACTAATGTCAGTGCAAAGTAGAATTGGTGGCGCAAAAAATAAGCCATCATATGGAATTTTATGTGCAAAATTGAAAGCGTTATGATTTTATGAGGAAAAAATGAAAATGCAGAAACTGAAAAACCCTGAAGAGCACATCACCATGCACAAAACCTGTTGCCCATAGAAACCAATCAGATGGCTTCTTTCACTTTCAAACTGGCATCTGAAAAATTAAAGAATCCATCTGATTGGTTGCTATGGGCAACTGGTTAGCTTTTCCTCTGCAAAGGTTTTTATAGATCTCCCCCCATAGTGTGTACAGCGGCCTGGTGACGTCATTGTCATTCCACCAATCACCTCCAGGATGCATTTTTTTCCCCACAGCCAATAAGATACTAATGCGGAATTTAAAAAGCTATAGTCGCTGTAAAGAGGACGGGACACGATTGGGGGCGTGGCAGTAGGCGGGACCCTTTTTTCTTTACCAATGATATTACTCGATACGCTAAATGGCAGCGTTTTGACCCAATGGAATGTCTGGTGGGCGGTGATCTTTACTGTCTCCGCCTTTAGCACCGCAGATACCGCGTGTGGGGCTTTAAACTTTAATATCGTAGCTGAGAGTAGCGGCGGTCTCTGTGATTTCCTTTCCTTCAGGTTTTTCTTCTAGGATTTACACGGTCCGCACCGGAGACATCATGGGGAGAGGTAACGAGCTGAAATGTGATAACTGGGGTACGATCGTTATAGGAGATTACTGGGACGGGTTCTGTTATCGGTTCTTATTGTTTCTAGATGAAAATCAGGATCCATAGTCCAGTGTTTCCCAGCCATGGTGCCTCCAGCTGTTGCAAAACTCCAACTCCCAGCATGCCCGGACAGCCGAAGGCTGTCCGGGCATGCTGAGAGTTGTAGTTTTGCAACAGCCGGAGACACCCTGATTGGTTAACACTGCCATAGTCTGTAGAAGAGAAAGAAATCTTCAAGCTATCATGTATGTATTTAAAGCTTCACCGTGCAGGCTAGAGCCTATCTACCATAGTAGTCTGCTAAACATATTGGTTAAGTAATAGTAACACACAATGCACCAACAGTTTCCATAAGTCTAATATAAATGGGGAGGGGGTCGGTTGCTCTGGAGAACAAATGGTTCTGGCACCTTGAGGCCCCTATACACATTAGATGGTCATCAGGTGTGTTGTAACACTATAAGGCTGCATTCACACCACCTTTTTGCAATACAGTGCCCGTATATGTTTTCATTGTGAAAACGTATGCCAAACGATACATCCGTTTTGCGTCTTGTACAGTTTTGTGCGTTTTTATTCCCGTACCCAAAACCGTAGTCTACCATGGTTTTTGGTCCGGGTGAAAAACCGTATATACGTTGTTATTTTTTACATGGGAGTCAATGGGAACTGTATGAGCGAACAGTTCCATCCGGTTTGCACTATATGGTTTTTGACTTTGCACAGTTTTTTTTTTTTTCTTGGACTTTCAAACAAGTGAAACTTTATTCCTAATGGAGTGAGAAGTTAAAAACGTATACGTTTTTTTTTTTCTTAAACGGATGCAACCGGACATCATTTTTCAAACCGGTACACAGTTTTGTCCGGTTTTGAGGAATCCGTTTTTCATAAAAATTTATATGCAAAAACGTGGTGTGAATGCAGCCTAATTCCCATTATGATGAGAGTTGTAGTTTTGCTAGAGGCACAGGCTAGGGAACAATGATGTATGTGTGTGGCTACAACTGGGATAGTGAATTAGTTGCTCCAATGGGGGGGGGGGGGGGAGGACCGCTAAGATCTAAAACTAGGAGATACGTTTTTTGATACTGGACTACTCCTTTAAATAAATTCTGAAGGAATGAACATGTATTGCAGTTAATGGGACAGCACTGCCCTGCCTTTTGGAGCTCCGCTCGCAGCGTTCGGAAGTTCATTACTCCGAACACTGTGCGGGCTTCCGTGTTTGCGGCCGCCCCCTCGTGACGTCACACCCGCCCCCTCAACGAAAGTCTAGGAGAAGGGGGCGCGACGCTCGAGAGGGCGGCCGGTAACACGGAAGCCCGCACACAGCGTTCGGAGTAATGAACTTCCGGACGCTGCGAGCGGAGCTCCGAAAGGCAGGGCAGCGCACAACCCCTTTAATGCCTGCATGGCCATTAAAGGACAACTGCAGCTGAATATACACTTATCCCCTATCTACAAGATAGGCGATAAGTGTTTGATCGCGGGGGGTCCAACCGCTGGGACCCCCCACGATCTCCTGTGCGGGGACGCGGCTCTCCCGTGCAGGGGGCGTGCCTGCCGCAGCATGACGTTGCGGCCGGCACGCCTCCTCCATGCATCTCTATGGGGGAGGCGGCGTTCGTGGCTCCCCGGCTCCCCCATAGAACTGTATGGGGACGGGGAGGAGACGGGCGTTACCGTCGACGCTATGCGCCTTAGCGCTCACTATGAGCGCCAATGACTGCGCCCCGTTAGGGAGATCTCGGGGGGGGGGGGTCCCAGCGGTCGGACCCCCGCGATCAAACACTTATCGCCTATCTTGTAGATAGGGGATAAGTGTATATTGCGCTGCAGTTGTCCTTTAAGTGCCAATTCTGATGGATTTTTCTGCAAGAGGACTTCCGTATGGAATTTCTGTAGTGTGCATGGGCCTTCATGGTGGCCATACACATGGTATAGCAAAATAAATAAAAGCTCTCTGATTGTTATCGGCAACTGCTCCCCTTTTCCTCAGCACAGGTTTTCATAAATCTCATCCACAGACCTCAATATTCAGTAGGATGTCAGGAGATTGACTGCACAGAATGTTCTAATATATCAACATGTGTGTGACTAAGGCTGCTTTCACACTATAGAATTATCCATTTTAAAGGTCCATTATAATGAGCCATTAACAAAACCATTAAAAACGGACATTAAACAAAATCCCATTATAGTCTATGGGATTTTTACATTATCTGTGTTAACCTGTCATAGCCGTTATTAATAATGGACGTTATTTTGTGACGGGAGAAAGAAGGGAAGAAATAGTGCATGCGCATACAATTTATGGGTATGCTCACATTGAGTAATGTGAATGGAATCTCTGCTAGCAGAATTTCGAGAGCAGAGATTCCATCTGGTGGTCGGCCACCACCGAAATACGCGGCAGTGCAGAGCTCGCGGACTTTCACGCAAAGAATGAACAATCTTTCTTTGCGCAGATCAATGTTAGCAGCGTAATTGATTGCAACTAAAATTATGCGATGTGAATGGGTCTGTGGCAGACCCATTAACACTAATAATAAATCAGCAAAGGTAGCCAGTGGTATAGATGAATTCTTTATTCGCATCCCATAAAAACCGCATGCAAGCGGAATATCGGCCATCAAAGAACTCTCAGTAGGCGTGGACGCGTTTCGGGTACGCACCCTTCGTCGTGCTAAGACGAAGGGTGCATACCCAAAACGCGTCCACGCCTACTGAGAGTTGTTTGATGGCCAATATTCCACTTGCATGCGGTTTTTATGGGATCCGAATAAAGAATTCATCTATACCACTGGCTACCTTTGCTGATTTATTACTACTTTTTGGAGTGTACAGCCGTGTTGGGGAACCTGAGAGTTGCCCATCCTTTCCCTTTTACTAATGTTAGGAGTTCACACAACAGAATTCTGACAGTTTCCAGCACAAATTCCTCAGTGTGAACGTACCCTAAGGGTACATTCACACGGACGGATCAGCAGCATATTTTACGCTGCAGATTCGATGACGATGGACCCCTACATTGTGCCTCCATCTATGCCTGCTCATAGCGGCAATCCGCCACTACCAGCAGATACGCTGCATGCGCAGTATACTCGCACACTTCGTGGCTGCTCTCGGCCTAGCTCAGGGAGTTACTGCTTGCAGGATTTGTCTCTGTGTGCAACTCCCGCTAAACATCTGACTCCTAACAGAAACCTGACGGACCCCATTCAAAGTCAACAAGACCCATCTGAGCCCGTTGTGCAACAGATTGTCTAGGTCTTTTGCTTGTCGCTAGAATGAACTCTGGGACGGAGTTCCCTGTACAGAGGAATACTGATGTAAACTTAGCCTGAGGAAATGTGCAGACATTCCCCTGATAGCAGAGCACTGGCAGAACGTTTCCGAAGCTAAGACTGCTCAGAAATGCATTGTCTCATAGATGGCAATGCGTTTCCACGTGCACTACATGTCTAGTCTTTCTTTGGACTCCGAAATTCTGCCACTGAAGGACCGCTGTATGGTGCCTTTGTATGTGCCTGCTCGTAGCGGCAATACACCGCTACAAGCAGACACATTGCGATGTGCAAGTTGCCGCGTGCATGCGCAGTATACTCTCACATTGTAGCCGTTCTCGGCCTAGCTCCTAGAGCAGGGGGAATGGCCGTGATGTGTGAGAGTACACTGCGCGTGTGCGGCGACTTGCACACATCGCTTCAGTGTGTCTGCTCGTAGTAGTAGTAAAGGGACCATACAGCGGCGGATCCCCAACGTTAAATATGCTGGGGATACGCTCGTGTGAATGACTGTACCCTAAGGCTGTCCAGACGTGCTAGGAGAAGACAGCTGGAGGCACCCTGGTTGGGAAACACAGATTTTTGGTGTATAGGGACCTCCTGACTCTCCTCCCTGACATCTGCCACTTGGGAAGAGATTGACTGACTGGATATCCTTAGGACCAAAGTGAGTGGTAGGCAGGAGGAGTAATACTTTATAATAAATAAAATATCTAAAAACATTTTTTTAAAGGGTACCTTTCATCAAAAAAACTTTTGATATATTATAGATTAATGTATGCAGATTAACTTTCCAATAGCATGTTATAAAAAAAATATGCTTCTTTCTATTACATTTTCCACTTTTAAAAATGACCAGTAGGGGTCCCCCTACCAGTCCTTTTTTATAGATTTCAGAATCATGCAGAAGTCCTAAATCTCAAACTGCAGCCGGGACACAGACAAACTCAGCACTGCTCACTGCCAGGGATTAGTGCTTTGCTTGTCTGTGTCCCTGCTGCAGTCTGAGATTTAGGACTCCAGCATGAGTCTGAAATCTATAAAAAAGGACTGGTAGGGAGACCCCTAGTGGTCATTTTTTCAAAGTGGAAAATGTAATAGAAAGAAGCATATTTTTTAATAACATGCTATTGGAAAGTTATTCTGCATACATTAATCTATAATATATCAAAAGGTTTTTTTGATGAAAGGTACTCTTTAACTAACCTCCCTTGGCCCATGGCAAATTTTTCATGAATCTGGAAATCCCAATTTAAAGGAGTACTCTGGTGGAAAACCTATTTATTTATTTTATTAATTATTATTATTATTATTATTATTATTATTAATCAACTGGTGCCAAAAGTTAAACAGATTTGTAAATTACTTCTATTTAGAAATCTTAACCCTTCCAGTACTTATCAGCTGCTGTATACTCCAGAGGAAGTTATGTAGTTTATTTCCAGTCTGACCACAGTGCTCTCTGCTGACACCTCTGTCTGTGTCGGGAACTGTCCAGAGCAGGAGCAAATCCCCATAGCAAACCTCTCCTGCTCCGGACAGTTCCTGACATGGACAGAGGTGTCAGCAGAGAACACTTTGGTCAGACAGAAAAGAGCTACACAACTTCCTGTGGACCATACAGCAGCTGATAACTACTGGAAGCTTAAATGAGTAGTCCAGTGGTGAACAACTTATCCCCTATCCTAAGGATAGGGGATAAGTTTGAGATCGCGGGGGATCCGACCGCTGGGGCCCCCTGCGATCTCCTGTACGGAGCCCCGACAGCCCGGGGCGTGTCGGGCGCCGCTTCGTGCGGAGGTCGACACCCGCTATCTGGCCGGAGAGCCTGGCCCCCCGTACAGAGAGATCACAGGGGCCCCAGCGGTCGGACCCCCCCGCGATCGCAAATTTATCCCCTATCCTTAGGATAGGGGATAAGTTTTTCACCACTGGACTACCCCTTATAATTTGTTTTTTAAATAAAAGTAATTTACAAATCTGTTAACTTTTTTTACATTTTTTTTTTGCAACAGTTGATTTAAAAATAGTTTTCCACCAGAGTACTCCTTTTCAGCCACCTTATGCCTATGTATTGCTCTGTATTCCCATGTGACCCTTACAAAACCATAAACACAAAAACCATGGATAATCCAGACACGCTTAATATCTGTTTTTCTTTTGAACGGGTGGTAAATGATTACAAATTCCATGTAAGGTGAATGTTGTTTGTATTATTTTCTAGCATGTAGTCTGTCTGCTAAATCAGTGTTTCCCCAACCAGGGTGCCTCCAGCTGTTGCAAAACTACAACTCCCAGCATGCCCGGACAGCCGAAGGCACCGTGGTTAGGAAACACTGGATTACATCAATGTTCCCCAACCTGTGACTCTTCAGCTGTTGAGACACTATAAGGCTTTCAGGTCATGAGGCGTTTTGTAGTTTTACCACAGCTGCAGAGCCACAGGCTGGGGAACGCTGCGGTAAAGCGTCGCTAGAAGAAGCGGAGAAGCCTGGCACGGCTATTCTCAGACAATGTGGTACCGGGGTGGAGGCGAACAGTGGGCGGCACCGGTAGGATTCGGTCTTCCGGCAGCTCTAGCATGAGCCTCCCCGCCTACTGTCCCTTTAAAGATGGCGGCGCTAGGCCGTGTCACAAATCGCTGACCAACCTCACCGCAAATAAACCCACCCTGTCTGTCTCCTAGGTAAGAAAATGTCCAAGCCCAGTGAAGGAAGAAGTGGGGACGCACCGGAAAGCTGTCGAACCGGGGGAACCAATGAGAACAACCCGAAAATGAACGGGGTCGGTTGGCTAGTGACTGTCTTGTTTGTACTGCTGAGCCAAGTTCAGCCTGCCTCTCGGGCGCCCCCTACATGTAGTCTGCCGCATCTTACCTGGAGACACTAGTTCCTATGGATGAGTCTCTGCGGTGGAGGCAGCTGTTCAGGTTATGGGTGGGAAGGGGGTAGCAGAGCTGTATGTGTCACGGTTTTCTGCATTTGTGCATGAGGTTTATCTAGATAGTATCTTGTGGTTAAAGAATGGGGCACATCAGCAGTTCTTACCGACTGATTCTTATGGCCGGACTGTAAGGCTGGGTTCACATCATGTTTTTCAGCTACGGTTCCCGCATACGTTTTCATTAGTGAAAATGTATGGAACAGTATTGAGAACGGTATACATAGGCAAAGCATTGCAAACCGGATGTACCCTGTTGCGTACGGTTTGCTTGCAATACGGTTTTTAACAGTACTCCAAACAGTGTTCAACCACGGTTTTGACTCTGATTTAAAAACTGTATTGCAACCACATACCTTTTTTTTTTTTTTTTAACATGGACGTCAATGAAAACGCACATGTATCCGGTTCCATACGGCGAAACATATACGGTTTTTACTTTGCACAGGCGCATTTGCATCCTAAAGTCCCCACCCAAGACCCCTCCCATTAAAAATGGACAGAATTTTCAAAAACGTCTGATTTTTTTTTTCTTTATAAAAACGGACGGAACTGTATGCACTTTTAAAAACGCATACGGTTTACTTTTTCCAATACTTTTCCATCCGTTTTTTTCCCATATGGTTTTTGATAGAAAACGTATGCGGGAACCGTAGTTGAAAAACGTGATGTGAACCCAGCCTAAGTAAGACCGGGTTCACATCACATTTTTCCCATACTGTTTTCAATCTGTTTTTCTAAAGAAAACCTTATGACAAAAAAAATGCATGGAACAGTATGGGAAAAAGTAAACCATATGCGTTTTTAAACCGTATACTGTCTTTAAAAGTGCATACAGTTCAGTCCGTTTTTATAAAAAAAAACAAAAAAAAAAAAACATACGTTTTTGAAAATGTTGTCCATTTTTAATGGGAGGGGTCTTGGGTGGGGACTTTAGAATGCAAATGCGCCTGTGCAAAGTAAAAACCGTATACGGTTTCCCATACGGAACCATATACATGTGCGTTTCCCATTGATGTCCATGTAAAAAAAAAAAAAAAAAATTAATGCGGTTGCAGTACAGTTTTTAAACCGGAGACAATACTGTGGTCAACCACTGTTTTGAGTACGGGTGAAGACCGTATTGCAAGCAATCCGGGTGCATCCGGTTTTCAATTAGTTGGCTATGTATACAGTTTTCAATTCGGTTCCATACGTTTTTCAATAATGAAAACGTATACGGGAAAAGTACTTGAAAAACGTGGTGTGAACCCACCCTAATGCTCTCACCCACAAAGAGCAATTCCTGGCTGTATATCTGTTGTCTCGTCCCTTCAGAAGGTTACTATGATAGGGTAGCTATGGGGAAGTGAGAGGTTTGTTTTCAGTATTGAGTTACGGGTTTCTTAACAATGAACTAACACAATACCTGGGAGTACAGGATGGCAAGTGATGATAAAACAGCGATAGTCCCTAAACAATATGGGCATTGTTAGTAGCTGATCTGTATGATACCAGTGTCCTTTTTGGTATCAATGATTATTTACAATGTAATAACCACAATATGAAGGTGCTTTTATCCCTCTGCTTGTGGGCCGAGCTATTTTACCTTTTTTCATATGTACAAATGAGCAGTAAGTTTCGGCATGGCGATCAAATAACCAATATTCCCATCACTGCTTGTTTCTTCCTCCTGCAATTGGTTGATTGCCTCTATGATGTAGGGGATGAAAAATAAACTAAAACTTTTAATAATCCAAACTAGAATACTTTTCCCAAACAAAGAGAGAGACTCTTTAAACTGTACCCCCCCAATGTTGTGAACACTTAAAAAAAAAATTGACACTAGTGCAGCACTGTGCACAATACTAATTTCCCAAAAAGCACTTTTCTTTTGATTTTAGTGGCAGAATACTTTTACGGAGTGCCCGTTCTCCTTATATTGTGCACTGTGAGCTTCCTGCTCAGTCTTCAAAGCAGCTGTAGTCAGGGTGAGACTCTATGCCTCAGAATCACATTATGCTGGGCTACAGGTGCTATGGAGGTGGGGCAGGAAGCTCTGTCTCCTAATGGGAGAACAGGCACTCGGTGAAGGTATTTCAGGGTCAAATTAAAAATTATATATAAATAGTATACTATGTATAAGAGAAAAAAATATAATTATATAAACCGTAAACAATAGTAGCAGCACACACAGTTGCAGGTGAGTGCAAACCAGCAAGGGCCCAGCATATATATTAATGTGTGTGTGTGTGTGTGTGTGTGTGTGTGTGTGTATATATGTATATAAATTTAATTATTTTTATGCAACATTGTAACTATTTGTAAGTATTTCTGTCCACAGTCAAGTCTCAAAATAACCAGCTCAACTCTACAAAAAAAAAGGATAATGGCTGCTGTTCATCCAGTAGCAATACATGTCTTGGGCTAGTATCTGTATCGATATTAGCTAGTTTGATGCTTCCCAAAATCTGGTGGTGGTGCCTTATTAAAAACAATTGGCCCTACCTCCCAGATTGCCCCTTTTTGGGCCTATAATAAGGGCAATTGGAGAGGTGGGGCCTGTAGTCCATACCTAGGTCATACTACTTTATCTTGAGAAGCAACTGGCTAGCCCATATATGTGACTGTCCATTGTGTGTTTGTTTGTTTGTTTTTAAACCCCTACCAGGATGAAGGGGTTTACCTTAGGACCGAGGGTGTACCTGTATGCCCTGGTCTTAACAGGGTTTAAACTGTTCTCACGAGTGGAGTGCTTTAAATCCCGGTGTGTCCCGGTTGCTTATGGGCAGCCAGTACCCACGTTTAATGCCAGGTACCGCCGATGCCCGGCATTAACCTTTTAGACGCTGCGATCAAAGTTGATCGCGATATCTAAAATGCAGGTTAATTAACTGGTGCCGGTAGCTCAGTGATGCTGATCGGGACATCGCAATATCGCCGCTGATGTCCTGATCAGCTGAGTGGATGGCGACAGGGCCCTTACCTACCTCCTCGCCATCCGATCGGTCTTCTGCTGCTCCCAGCCTGCATAGCAGACATGAGCAGAAGAGCACAGGTAACACTGATATGTGCCATGGCATAGCATTGATCAGTATATGCAATCAGAAGATTGCATGTTATAGCCCCTTATGAAGACTTAAAGTGTACCTGTTGCCAACAAAAACTTTTTATATAATGTAGATAATACCATTATATGTATATTTGTAATGTACATTGGTTAAAAAAAATGTGTGTTTTTGTCCCTACAGCTATTGTTTTTTGTGTGTGTGTGTGTCCCTCTATGAGGAGTCCAAATACAGGAAGTGTGGGAAAACAAGCAGGGCTCTGTACACTGAGGCTCTATGACATGCCCCTGGCTCACACAGCAGGATGATTGACAAGCCAAGTGCCTGCACAGAGTCCTGCTTCTCCTGCCCTCACTTCCTGTATTTGGACTCCTCATAGAGATACACAGACAATATCTGCAGGGACAGCATGTTTTTCAGCCAAAAATACACTTTTTTTTTATTTTTTATCAATGCATGTTTAAATGTCCGAGCTATTAAAATAGAAGTTGGCTAAACCACACGGTCAATGGCATACACGTAAAAAAAAAATACCAAAGTCCAAAATTGTGCTTTTATAAAATTTTTTTTACATTTTTATATTTTTGGTCACTACATATATCCTAAAAAGTGATCAAAAAGTCCCATCAAAATAATGGTACAAAATGCTGCCGATAAAATACAGACCATGGCACAAAAAATAAGCCCCCATACATCACCGTATGCGAAAAAATAAGTTATAGAGGGCAGCAGATGATGATTTTAAACATACAAATTTTGGTGCATGTAGTTCAAATTTTTTTAAAGTAGTAAAATTTAAATAACACCTACGTAAATTAGGTATGCAAAGAAGTAAAATGGGAGTCCAGCTCTCAAGCGTAGTAAGGTTTCTGTTTAAATTTGAGCTTTAAAAAATCCAATTAAAACATGGTGCAAAGTTCAAAAGTGGTAGGTGTATAAAAACATACATGCCACATGTACGTTTTTATGCATCTATCACTTTTGATTTTTGCACCATGTTTTAATTGGATTTATTAAAGCTCAAATTTAAACAGAAACCTTACTACGCTTGAGAGCTGGACTTCCATTTTCCTTCTTTGCATACAATACGGGAGGCGGTCCACTTTGTCCGAGCTCCAGCGCTGCACACACTGTGGATGTCCGTTGGCCATTGTTTAGACTGGTGAGTGAGCGAGTTGCAGCTGTGCTTTCTTTTTTTATAAATCGGGTATCCTTGTGACCGTATGGATCAAAAGAATAAAGATAAGGTGTCATTTTTACCGAAAATTGCAAGAAACAGAAGCCCCCAAAAGTTTTTTTTTTTTTGTTTTAGCAGTAGATTTTGTGGTGAAATGATTGGGGATGCAAAAAACAAGCCCTTAGATGGGTCTGTAGGTACAAAATTGAAAGAGTTATGATTTTTAGGGGAGGAGGAAAAAACGGAAGTTCAAAAACGAAAATTGGCCTGTTCCTTAGGGTTAAAATAGGCTTAGCCTGAGTTAATATTAGACCCAGGCATGTATCACTACTGGATAAATAGCAGCAATGATATTTTTGAGTAAACTTATCTTATGTGGCTAAATAGAATAGAAATCCTGGGCACTTGCTGCTTATTTCCATATAAGAAAAAAATGATTGCTTGGCTTACGGAGAGAAGTTTACAGATCTAATGGTGTACCTGTGAAGGTGCTTTTAGCCCCCTACCTGGTACTGTGGGGACTTTGCATTAGATGAAAGAATGTGACAGATTACTTTTAATGGGTAGATCTGCAGAAGACCACATATTAACATATAAAGAACACATTTGATATTTTTCACAGCAGTCAATAAGGTTTGGTTCACACACAGTATTTTGGTCACGATTTTTAAGCGAAAACCAGGGGTAGAACCGACAAACTATAATTGAGTTAATTGAATGTACAGCCTGATGGAGACTTAAAACAAAAGTTGAATAAAACTATGGAGAGTGTTTACACTACAGAAAAGGAAGGAGGAATTACCTTGGACACTTTCGGCAAGGATCCAAATTTCACCAACAGTAGGAACATGATTAAACACTCTTCTGCAGGAAACGGTTCCATGCAAAATCGGTAGAGATTCCTCATAAATTTGCTCTATTTACCATGGAGCAGAAAGGACACAGATTATAATGGGAATTCAGCTTGGAAAGTTATCTTGCAGAATTCTCTAGTGTGAACGAGTCCTTATTTTCTCCATGCTATCACAGAACTAGTATTTTCTTTAACAAGTTTGTAGAACTACTTTAAAGTTTGTATGGTCTTCATGTGTTTTTGTGTTTCAGCAGGATCTGGGACATGGAGGGCAGTCAAAAATCTACTCTTATATGAGCCCTACCAAAATTATCAGTGCAAGAGCTCCTCTTCAGGAAGAAAACTCGGTGACACATGAGGGCAAATATCTGGCCAAAGCATCTGTAGATGTGCACAAGAAAGCAGATGGTAATTCCTTTATATGATCTGTTTGCACCTATAACATTACCATTTTCTGCCTTTTGGGTGGTTTTTTTTTCATCAAAATTTTTTGCTGTTTTACATGTGTGCTTGGCCATTTGAGTATTGCAGAATCTGTTAGTGACTAACTGCTACATTTAGGCTATTATGAATGGCAAAACGCCTGTCCCCCTGCATTTGAGTCTCGCACAATAACAATGACTACATTCAGTCAATTTCTAAATTTATAGTAATAGTTACATTTGGTCTGTTGAACTGAATGAGTCTGTGACCAGTACTCGTCGATATACATTTCAGCTAGTATGCTGTTGTATGCTTTTGAATTTAGCATACTTGAAATGTGTGAACATAGTCGTAGATGGTTCAACCTCTCACAGCCTCAAACATACTACAATGTGTAGATCACCTGTATCTTCATAGTTGCAAGTTTGTTTATGTTTAGGGATCCCTCATATATACACACACACACATACCCCAATGGCCCTCATTTACTATTGTAAACTCCACATGTTTTGTCGGGTTGTTCGCCAGATTCTGGTGCATTGCGCTAGAAATTGTCTGCGCCAGAATTGAAAAAAACCCCGACTAACACTCTCAATCTTACTAAGAAAACCCGAAAAAGGGGTGTGGCCATCGAAAAGGGTTTTTTGTGAAAATGTCAGGAATATGCCCAACATATTTACTAAGTTTTCCACATAAAATGTGGTGGATTTCAGCTGAGGAAAACCAGACAGATCAGAGCATGTGTAAAAAAAAAATTAATTAAATAAATAAATCAATAAATAAAAAAATAAAAAAAATGTTGGGAAACCATAGTAAATGCGTGTGTGTGTGTGTGTGTGTGTGTGTGTGTGTGTATGTTCCAGCATCACGTCCAAACAGCTAAAGATATTAACATGAAACTTGGCACACATGTTACTTATGTCAACAACAAACATAGGATAGGTGATTTAACCCTTACTCACCCCCATTTGCAAGAGTCAGGGTTTTTATATAAAGTCCCATACAAGTCTATGGGAAATATGTTACTGCATAACTTCCAAACAGCTGGAGATATCTCGATAATACTTGGTCACATGTTACTTATATATCCACTTAAAATATAAAATTGTTAAATTAATCCCTAACCTATCCCCATATGTGAAGGATGGGGATTTTGTTTCCAGTACCATGCAAAGACACGCCCACCCTTAAAGCCACACCCCTTTTATTTTCAGCTTACAATATCTTTACAATGCAGCCCCACCTGAGGACGGGATATGAGGATTAGTGAGGGGTCAGGATTTAAGGATGGGATATGAGGACAAAAGCTTCCTCCTTTTTTTTTGTTGCTTTTCCTCCCTCGCAAAGAAAAGGTAGGAAAAACCGGGCAGCTAGTAATTATTAAAATTTGTATGTGATCTATAATTTCAGCTGAGAAAATAAAACTTGCTGCCACATCAGAAGTGGTGAAAGGCATTGAACGCAAACAGAACGAGTGTAATTCCACAGAAGCTAGTCCCGAACAAAAACAGTCAGTCACGGAGTCCCATAAAAAATCATTGCCACCACTTGCTGCCAAGACGGAGCCTAAGAAGATGGTGAAGACAAAATCTAACAGAAGGAAGTAAGTAGGAAACAAACATATGTTCAACTACAGAAATGTGCTTAAATTGATGGGTTTTCCCTCACATTGGTCAACAAATATGTTTGGAACACAGAGAGGCTTCTTTTTTTTTTTTTTTTTGTTTTTTTTTTTTTACAATTCGTTATTTTCTTTAAGGGTTTATGGAACAAAATCTCCAAACAGAAAAGTTACAGATTATTTCCCTGTCCGACGAAGCTGCAGAAAAAGCAAAAAAGAGCTGGAGGTAACTAAACAAAGTTAAAATCCACGTCATTTGTAATTAACAATGTCTGTATATTTTTATGAGGGTATGTCCTTGAAACATGTCACACCCTGCTATTTTATAGGTGTATGCCTTTTTAAAAATGCATACGTTTTTGAAACCCTGGATCCCTTGTCTTTTACCTTGTTTGTAATGTGCCAATTGTCTTCCAGGTAGAAGAAAAGAAGAGAATAGATGACCTTATTCTAAATGGCATAGAACATGGGATGAAGGTAGGCAATGCCTAATGTTTTTATTTTAGCGTTTTTGGCTATACATTGTAATGCTGACTTTTTGCAGGTAGGTGATAGGTCTGCTTTCACCAGTCTGAAGTTTCTAAACATAAGACCAGATTCGCCTATGGGTGTTTGCAGAATACTTTACACATTTTAGTGGCATGTTGTTATGTGGACCTAGGGAACACAGAAGGCTGAAGTGAATCCACATGTCTGTTGGCCACATAGGACCTGCAGTAATACAATTTTAACCCCTTAACGACCACGGACGTAAATGTACGTCCTGGTTTGGCGGGACTTCCCGCACCAGGACGTACATTTACGTCCTGTGTATGACTCGCGGCAGGTTCCAGCTGCTAGTAACGATCGCGTGGATGTCCGCCATTAACCCCTCAGATGCCATGATCAATACAGATCACTGCATCTGCGGCATTGTGGTACTTTGAATGGATGATCGGATCGCCCGCAGCGCTGCTGCGGCGATCCGATCATCCAGCATGGCGGCCGGAGGTCCCCTCACCTGGCTCAGGCCGTCTTCTGGGGTCTTCTGCTCTGGTCTGCGATCGAGCAGACCAGAGCAGAAGATGACCGATAATACTGATCAGTGCTGTGTCCTATACATAGCACTGAATAGTATTAGCAATCAAAGGATTGCTATAGATAGTCCCCTATGGGGACATAAAAAGTGTAAAATAAAAGTTGAAAAAATGTAAAAATAAAAAGTAAAAAAAGTGAAAAATCCCCTCCCCCAATAAAAATGAAAATTGTCCGTTTTTCCCATTTTACCCCCAAAAAGCGTAATAAAAAAAAAAGCATATTTGGTATTGCCGCGTGCGTAAATGTCCGTACTATCAAAATATAATGTTAATTATCCCGTACGGTGAATGGCGTAAACGTAGAAAATTAAAGTCCAAAAATGCAGCTTTTTTGTCACACTTTATAAAAAAAAAAAATTATAAAAAATGATCTAAAAGTTTTATATATGCAAATGTGGTATTGATAAAAAGTACAGATGACGGCGCAAAATATGAGCCCTCATACCGTCCTATATATGGAAAACTGAAAAAGTTATAGGTGGTCAAAATAGGGCGATTTTAGAATACTGATTTTGTACAAAGTTTTAGATTTTTTTTTTTTTTTTTTTTTTTTTTTTTTAAGCGGTACAAAAATATAAAAGTATCTAGCCATGGATATCATTTTAATCGTATTGACCCACAGAATAAAAAAAATTTCATTTTTTACCGTAAAGTGTACAGTGTGAAAACAAAACCCTCCAAAATGTGCAAAATTGTGGTTTTCATTTAAATTTCCTCCCTAAAAAATTTTTTGGGGGGGTTCGCCGTACATTTTATGGTAAATTGAGAGGTTTCATTACAGAGTACAATTGGTCACACAAAAAATAAGCCCTTATGAGCCCTGTAGATAGAAATATAAAGGCGTTATGGATTTTAGAAGGCGAGGAGGAAAACACGAAAACGCAAAAATAAAATTTGGCCTGGTCCTTAAGGTTAAAATGGCCTTGGTCCTTTAGGGGTTAAACTTTTTACTTCAATAATACAATTTTAAACTTCAAACTATTTTTTTTTTTTTGTTTGTTTGTTTTTTAAATCTTGGCAAAGTGGCTTAAATTTTGATTTTATATACATTGCGGTAATAAGAAATTGTTTGCAAAGTTGGGTGTAGCCTATGAATGAATGAAGGCTATGTTCATTGAAATCTCTGTACTCTCAACATTTTCTGTTCTGTGTCCAGATCGATATGATTACGGGCAAAGGGAGAGGGGTGTTTGCAACTAGGAACTTCCATCGTGGCGAATTTGTGGTGGAATACCATGGAGACCTCATAGAGACAACAGATGCAAAAAGGCGAGAGGCGTTATATGCTCAGGATTCTTCCACTGGCTGCTACATGTACTATTTTCAGTATCTGAATAAAACTTACTGGTGAGTATTGGAGGCTAATTTGTAGCTTGTAGTATCATGATAGATAATTGGAATATATTCTTAAATAGGTTGTGTAGACTTTCATATAAACTTTTTGAAAATTTGTAGTTAATAGAGGGGGTTCTCTGTTTTAAATGCTCATCTCTGGGCCTTAGACGGCATCTTGTGCTCCGTCCCACATTGCACAGGCCCCATATAACATACTGCAGGAAAATGAAACGCTTGCCACCAGATTATATTTGATGGCTAATACACTTTGTGATCATTTTCCATGAAGTCTTTTAACAAGATTAATAGCAGAGAACAATTATAAGCATAATGGTATGGGGAATTAATTTTACCTCAGCTATAAAAATGGGAATGCAGAGGGGAACAGTTAGCAGCACTGATAAAAAGAAGCACATTGGGGAAATAGCAATGTGTTGTGTTTTTGGTAACTTACGAGTAAAAATACATTGGGGAGGTGTATTTTATTATGCAGTGTGATGCTCATTTGACCTTACATGTCCCCTTTCTATGCCCCCCTTCACTCCCCTGTTATATATTGGTTATTTCCCATGTTCTCATATCTTGCATTTCCATTTTGATTGATGTATTGTTGATTCTCTTTTGCCTGATTGGCCCAGATTTATCAAAGAATGTCTATGGTAGAGCTATTTTCCTATGTTTATTTGGGTGGTTATCAAGAAGGTGCAGCAGGATGATGAATTTTGCGCAGCTCTGCTGTGGTGGGAAAAGCTCTACCACATACACTTTTTCTAGACACTTGTGAGGGAGGGAAGTAGACCGGGTCCTGAATTTGGCAGGTTAGGTGTTGTTGTTATTTACTTTCACAGCTTTCGTGACATTTCTACTTGCATTTTAGACTATCACATTTGATTGCGGTGTCTAAGGGGTTAAAGCCAGGCATCACCGTGATCGGTGATGTCTGGCAATAGAGATGGGTCCTGGTGGCAGATAGCCGTCAGGACCACCCAGCTATGACACGCGCTCAGCTCCTGAGCACGTGTCATAGAAGGGGAGGGGGATGGTAGAATTTCGGAAGGTAGAAATGACTCACGCCTACTTGTAGGTGGTGGAGCTTTGCGCCTAAAAAAAAAAAAGTACCTTTGCACACAAAATAGCGACTTTTGACAAAAGGCACAAATGATAAATATGTGACCACTGCATGGTCAAAAAGAAAAAGTTCTACGGGTGGGCAAAAAGAGTGAAACTTTCTATATCAAAAGGTGCATGAAAGTTTCAAAATATGCTGCTTGCGCCTGAACTGCGCCAAAACATAGACAAAATGTTCTAAAAGCAATGATAAATCTCCCCCTTTGTGCTTGAAAAAAGTCGACCAGTTGCCCATAGCAACCAATCAGATTTCTTTTTTTTTTTTTTGCAGAGGCCCTTTGAAAAATGAAAGAAGTAATGTGATTGGTTGCTATGGGCAACTGGTCAACTTTTCTTCAGCACAAGTCTTGATGAATCTCCCCCATTGTGTTAGGAGCTAAATGAATTTAGGTGGCTAGATAAAAAAATCGGTGTTGCATATAAAAAAAGGAGTGCCCTAAAGTCTACCGGCTGACTGGCTGCAATTTTTAATTTCCCTGGGACAAATTTACTAATCCTGTGTAAATTTAGACTATGCAGTCTATGGATGCTCCCACATTTATGCAGTGGCTCATGCCTTTTCATACATTTTGGTTCATTCTTTCTTTATTTGCACCAATATTCTTTATAACACCTACACTCTCCTATTGAACAGTCCAATATCATGCAGATAGCAATAAACAGTTTCTATATACACCTACACTTGCTGTACCCCACCAATAACCACAATCAAGTAGTATCAAAAAGACATCTTTATTATTCAACACAATATAAATACATAAATATACAAGATTAGAAAAAGACGCAACCCCTAAAAAACACACACCCCAAAATAGCACCAGGCCGATCACTCGCACAGTATGACAGTCTACAAAATAACCTAATTATTATGCCTCCATATATCTATATAGGAAATGCTGGTACCTCTATTGTATAACATGTGCAATCACCGGCATCATAACATTAAGGAATCGCATTACCTGTTCCTTGCATACTATCAGCGGCCATCTGGGGACTCCCGCGCACCCTCAACGTATGTCTGTTTCGTGGGCTAACCCACTTTGTCAGGAGTCTGGGGAAATTTGGGCCAATGTTGGTGCATTTCAAGCCATGGGTATTGTTGAGGTGAAAACCTAAAACGGGTGTAAGCTAGCACAATGAACTTGTCTTCTGGTATTTTTGTGTCTTAAAGGTTACTAAGATGCCATGCAACATTTTGCTCCACGTTTAGGTTTCCCCCCAATGGAAAAAGGGGTAATCTAATTTATACTAATGAGCCAACCCATTTCAAAGTGTACCCATGTGGGTAATCTTCTAATCCATCTAAAAATACTGTGCTTAGGAACTATTAATTGCAACAGGACCCATTTACCATACTTGCCAGGTGTCATACAGTTGCAACAGCACACTGGGTGGCACAGATGCCAATGTATCTCTCCAACCCCATATCAGGCCGAATAGTAGGATATCCCTGGATATACAGTTTAACTCGCCAAATACATTGAGGTTGCCCAAAGTGTGTATGTATAGGGGTGTGTGTGTGTGTGTGTGTGTGTGTATATAATTTTTTTTTTTATATAACACGCACACACAGTGGTCCCTCAACATACGATGGTAATTCATTCCAAGCGACCATCGTTTGTCGAATCCATCGTATGTTGAGGGATTCGTCCAATGTAAAGTATAGGAAGTTATACTCGCCTGTCCCCGCCGCTCCAGACCGCGTCCTCACCACTCCCGATGCTGTCCCGCTGCTCCGGCATCTTCTTCGGGATCCTCCGACTTTTTCCGCATCTTCTCCGGTGTCCGGGCCTCGTTTTCTGGTGACGTTATTACGTTGCGGCGCCGGGACGGCGTGTGCAGCGATGTAATAACGACACTGGAAAGTGCGGTCCGGACCCCGGAGAAGATGCAGAAAACGCCGGAGGATCGCGAAGTGGACCCGGAGCAGCGGGGATAGGTAAGTGAACCTGTCCGAGATGCTTAAACTGCTATCCGACAGCAACTTAAGCATTTTGCGCTGTCGGATAGCAGTTAATGCGATGGCCCCGACATATAAAAGCATCGTATGTCGATTTGATATGTCGGGGGTTACTGTGTGTGTGTGTGTATGTATGTATGTATGTATATATATTATAAAATTTTTACAGGCTGAGAATATTTTTATTTTATTTTTAATCCGACAATGCATTGAAGGCCTAGATTACGAATTTGCTTGTACGATTACATTACCCACTGTTAATATTGAACCCTCTTTCTACCTTTTAGTGTTGACGCTACAAAAGAAACCAACCGTCTAGGGAGACTGATAAATCATAGCAAGAATGGAAATTGCCTTACAAAATTACATGATATCAACAATGTACCTCACCTTATATTGATCGCAGCAAGGGACATAAAGGCAGGAGAAGAACTGTTGTATGACTATGGAGATCGAAGCAGGTCTTCCATTGAAGCGCATCCATGGCTGAAGAACTGACTTTAATATGGACTACTGGGTTTTACATCTTGCTTTTTGAATTGGTTTTAATCCCCCACTTCCTGCACAATGAAAAGTAATGCAGGTATTCTTAGAGACTAAGAATAGTTTTACTGTGTTTTGAATAGAGGAGAGCATGTGCTTCCTAAGCATGCAGTTTATTGATATGCATCCTTTATACAATACTGGCCTATGTACTAACAATGTTCCTCTAGAGCAGTGGTCTTCAACCTGCGGACCTCCAGATGTTGCAATGCTCTAGGGTATTTTTTGGTGGAATGCACATTGTTCCTATAAATAAAAAATAAAAAATCATTATCTGAAAAAAAAAATAGGGCTATGGCACGTAGCACTCTATCGTGTATATAAATGAAGCAATAGTCTCTTCTGCTCAAGACCATTTAACTGTAGATTTATAAATAGTTTTTCTCGCCCTACTTGTGTTGTGTGTATATATACGAGGTATACGCTGTATTTGTTGGAGAAATCATGTCTAAAGTTGAAGGCATACAATTCTGACACAACTTGTGATGAATGTTATCTTTATGCATTTGCATCTACACAGTTGTAGAAGAAACGTTGACCAGTTTCCCATAGCAACCAGATTGATGCTTCCATTTTTTTCAGATGCATTTTTAACATTGAAGTAATCTGGTTGCTACGGGCAACTAGTCAACTTTTAGCAAAACCTGTGCAGAGGAAATCGTCCCCTGCTATCTAGATACACTGTACGTTGTTCTACATCTTGAATCCTCTGTGTGCTAGCCACAGGAAGCCATTTTTAAACAAATGTGAATAGCTTTAACCAACTGTTTAGTATTGTGCCATAGTCACAGTTCTATGGGACGTGACGTTTGCCACCTGTTATCTTAGACTCTGGTGCTTTTGTTGGCGCTTAAAGGGGTACTCTGGTGAAAAACTTTTTTTTTTTTTTTTTTTTTTTTTTTTTTTAATCAACTAGTGCCAGAAAGTTAAACATATTTGTAAATTACTTCTATTAAAAAAATCTTAATTCTTCCTGTACTTATTAGCTGCTGAATACTACAGTGGAAATTCTTTTCCATTTGAAACACAGAGCTGTCTGCTGACATCACGAGCACAGTGCTCTCTGCTGACATCTCTGTCCATTTTAGGAACTGTCCAAAGTAAAAGGAAATCCACATAGCAAACATATGATGTTCTGGACAGTTCCTAAAATGGACAGAGATGTCAGCAGAGAGCACTGTGCTCATGATGTCGGCAGACAGCTGTTTCAAAAAGAAAATAATTTTATCTGTAGTATTCAGCAGCTAATAAGTACAGGAAGGATTAAGATTTTTTAATAGAAGTAATTTACAAATCATTTTAACTTTCTGGCACCAGTTCATAAAAAAAAAAAAAAAAAAAAAAAATTTCACCGGAGTACCCCTTTAAATAGCAGAAGTGGTGAAAAATAGCACCTTTTTTAGTGTAAACTTTTAAAAGACGGCAAATAGCATATTGTGGTTGGCCAGAAATGTTCCCAGTGCAAGGAACTTGTTGGAACCTACACTGGATGTGTACAGCTCAGTACTGTGAAGAACAGGCTCTCCACGTACGCAGTTTTCATACAGCAATATTATCCCCTAAAAGCAATGCTCTGAGTAATATCTCCGAAATGGTGCATGGCAATGAAGTAATATTCTTACAGGTCCTATCTGACTCCATGAGAAACTTCTCTATGAAATTGAGTGTATATAGAGGTATGTTATGGGCCTATAGATTTCTATGGGTGTAATATTGCTGTGTGCACAAGCCATAGGGCAGTTAGATTATAAAATGTGTTGCAGGATGTTATACAGGCTGTTGTTGTAGTCCAGATTGCTATAGTGAGATTTTTTTTTTTTTTTTTTATTGCAGTGAATGTAAAATATGACATTGTAAAGACATTTTTTATATATCATCGAAAAGAGGATTCTGTGAAATAAATATTTATTGATAAAAAAACGATTCTTGTTGTCACACTCAATTATGTAGGAGTTTCCCTGGCATTACAGATTTTGTGCTTGGAAGTAAATGGCTACATAGCTTGCTTATTATACACCGTAGATGTGCTATTAATGGGAACCTGTCATTAGCGTCATACTGCTAAAATCACAGGACATAAAGTAGGCTCCCTTACTGCAAATCTAGCAGTTCAAAGTAAATCTTTATTGTACCCTCTGGGAATGAGGCTGTAAGTCACTATGGTGGTCCAGTCAGCTTCTCTCCTTCCCGCTGGGCTTGACAGGTCCCTAGTTGTATATACAGAGATCTAGCAATCAAGTGCAGTGGGGTGTGGAGAAACTGCAGTTAACTAGGCCCCCGTGACTCAGAGCCCCCCCCCTGTTCAAAGTTTGAGTAAACCTAAATGACCATTGTAATAAGGAAGGTTATCTGTCATGCTGCCTGTTCAGGATAATACTGTAAACTGTTCCTAAAAGTGTTCCTGGCATCAACAACAAAAATTTTATATAATGTAGATAATACCATTATATGAATATTTGTAATATACATTGGTTACAAAATATGTATTTTTTATTTTTTTTTCTCTGCGCAGCAATTGTCTGTGAGGAGTCCAAAAACAGGAAGTGAGTGTGGGCAAGCAGAGCTCTGTACAATGAGGCTGTGACATGCTATGGGCTCACACATGAGGATGGTTGACATGCAGGAGCCTGCACAGAGCCCTGCTTGTTCTGCCCTCACTTTCTGTATTTGGACTCCTCACAGGGAATAGCTGCAGGGACAGCATTTTTTCACCCATAAATATACACATTTTTTAAGCAATTTATATTACAAATATACATATTGTATTATCTACATTATATAAAGTTTTTGTTGACGACAGGTACATTTTAAATAGGCTTGGTCTCATGAACAAACTTTGCATAGATCAATTGTACAAGCAAATATAGAAAACTTTTTTTTATATATCTCAATAGACAAAAAAGCTACTTTTGCCTGTTATCATAGGTTTTCTGTGCTATTGGAAGCAGCTTCTACATGATAAACTACACATCAAGGATTAGTTAAAAAAAACAAAACTGCAGACTGACTAGCCAATGTACTCTAGAAGGCCATATATTCTCAGGTACCCCAATATTACTTGACAAAGCAATTATAGGTGGGTAAGGAAAAAATGATTTGCTTTCCATGACAGCATTTCATTCAAGACAGTGCCAGCTTCCTTTTCTAACTTATATTTGGGGTACTCCCGTTCTTCAAATGTCCTCACCTCAAAACTGCTTAATGCAACCTCTATGTATCCATTTAACCCCTTCCCGTAGAATGCCGTATATATACACGGGAGATGACATACCTTCCCGCGTTCTATATATACAGTGGTCCCTCAACATACGATGGTAATTCGTTCCAAACGACCCATCGTTTGTCGAATCCATCGTATGTTGAGGGATTCGTGCAATGTAAAAAGTACATTTAGTACTTGCCTGTCCCCGCCGCTCCGGACCGCGTCCTCACTGCTCCCGATGCTGTCCCAGGGGCTCCGGCGTCGTCTTCGGGATCCTCCAGCTTCTTCTGCATCTTCTCCGATGTCCAGGCCTCGCTTTCTGGTGACGTTATTACGTCGGCGTGCGCAGTGACGTAATAACTACGCTGGAAAGCGAGGCCCGGACCCCGGAGAAGATGCAGAAGATTCCGAAGGATCACGAGGTTGACCCCGGAGCAGCGGGGATAGGTAAGTGAACCTGTCCGGGATGCTTAAACTATCGACGACAGCTTAAGCATTTTGCGCTGTCGGATAGCAGTTAATGCGATGGGGGGCCATCGCATGTCGGGGGGTTACTGTGTGTGTGTGTGTGTGTGTGTGTGTGTGTGTGTGTGTGTGTATATATTATAATTATTATAATTATATTATATTATTATATTAATAATTATATGGCATTCATAAAAAATACACTCCCGTGGCGCTGCACTGGTTTATCAGTTGGACTCCCGGTGTGTCCGTCAGATGACCACTTCCACCTGGGACCCAATCTGATTATCCTGCGCAGTGATCGAGTGTACAAGATCAGCGGGCGGGCGCCGAATCGGTAGGTGCGTGGAAGTCCCGGTTGCGGCAGCACTGATGGAGCGGGTGAGTCCTCGCCTTCTAGTAGTTGCAACACAACAACTCCCAGCATGCCCCGATAGTGTGGGCATGCTGGGAGTTGTAGTTTTGCAACATCTGGAAGACCACAGTTGGAGACCACTATGTAGTGGTCTTTAAACTGTGGCCATCCATATGTTGCAAAACTACAACTCCCAGACAGCCAACTTCTGTCTGGGCATGCTGGGAGTTGCAGTTTTACAACATCTGGAGGGCCACACTTTAGTGACCACTGGTCTGCTGCCTGCCCCTAGCTTTTGATGGGGTGCAGTGTTTTTGTTTTCCTTGCACTTTTTTTTGGGGGGGGGGCATATGCAGTCCTTGCCACCAGCGACTGTTCTGCGCTGTGTGGCCGGGCCGTACCCTGTGTGCAGACTGCACTGATTGCTGATCAGTGAATTGTTTTTGGGGTACAGGGATTTTTTTTTTGGGGGGGGGGAGAGTTTGCGGTCCAGCTACACAGAGCAGAACAGTCGCTGGTGGCACGGACCGCAAAAGCTCCCCAAAAAGTGCAAAAACTAAACCTGCACTGCAAAACAAGCCCACAGTAAACATAAAAAAAAATACACCTACACTACATATTGAAATAAAGTGAAAACACTACATTTACACACACACCACCTCCCCTAAAATATAAATACACCAAAGGTGTTTCGTGTGGGAGTCGTACGCCATTTGCTTGCCTCCATCACAGAGACCGCTAATGAGGGAGAGTCAAAAGACCTCACATTTCTTCCTCCTCCCCCTCACCATCATCAAGTGTTGATGAGCCCCAAGAAGGCGGCGCCGCAGGGCAATGCCAGCAGTGGTCCCCCATACTAGTTACCCTGTCCCCTAAATAATTCCCTGTCTCCCCATATAGATGACTCTGCCTGGACCCCAGTCCAGATGGTTATGAGCCACTGATTTCATGGTTTGTTGGCCGCCCAGGAATGCAAAGTGACCCCACAGTCCTCACTGATATGAACTTAAAAAATGTTTTTCAATTTGATGGCTCAAACAAATTTTTGTGGCCCATGCATTGCCATCTGAAACAGGGCACTTCCCAGCACTCATAGCGCCAGCATGTTCTGCCAACGCCCTGCAGTCGGTGGAATTTCCGAACGGAAATTTTCTGTGCGTACATTCCACCGTCTGAAAACAGCCTCAGCTGCCCTTATGCAAATCACTAATTTAGGCCTCAAATGTGCATGGCACACTCACTCCGGAGTCCTGTAGTACTTCAAGGCGACAGTTTAGGGCCACATATGGGGTATTTCTGTACTTGGAAGAAATTTACCACTTCTGAAAATGAAAAAATTGGGGCTACTTCAGCATGTTTGTTTAAAAAAAAATAAATAAATAATTCTCCCGAGTACGGAAATACCCCATATGAGGACGTAAATTGCTCTGAGGGCGGACAACATGGCTCAGGAGTGAGAGAGCACCATGTACATTTGAGGCCTAAATTAGGTATTTGCACAGGGGTGACTGACTGTACCAGAGGTTTTGACATAAATGCTAAAAAATAAAACACCCACACGTGACCCCATTTTGGAAACTACACACCTCAAGTAATGTAATAAGGGGTACAGTGAGCATTTACACCCCACAGGTGTCTGACAGATTTTTGGAACAGTGGTCCATGAAAATGAAAAATTTTATTTTTTATTTGCTCAACCCACTGTTCCAAAGACCTGACAAATGCCAGTGGGGTGTAAATACTCACTCACTGCACCCCTTATTAAACTCTGTGAGGGGTGTAGTTTCCAAAATGGGGTCACGTGTGGGGTCCACTGTTCTGGCACCACAGGGGGCTTTGTAAATGCACAAGGCCCCCAACTTCTATTCCAACCAAAAGCTCAATGGCGCTCCTCTTCTGAGCCCTGTAGTGCGCCAGCAGAGCACTTTACATCCACACGTTGGGAGATTTATCAAAACCTGTGTAGAGGGAAAAGTGGTGCAGTTACCCATAGCAACCAATCAGCTCGCTTCTTTCTTTTTTAAAGAGGCCTCTGAGAATTGAAAGAAGTGATCTGATTGGTTGCTGTGGGTAACTGCACCACTCTTCCTCTACACAGGTTTTGATAAATCTCCCCACATGTGTGGATGTAAAGTATTCCATACTATGTGGTTACAAATTTTGGGGGCCCTTGTGAAAATGTAAAATTTTGGGAATTTTTTTTTTACACATCCAAATTTTACGAAATGTCGTCAAACACCTGTGGGGTGTTAAGGCTCACTGGACCCCTTGTTATGTTCCCTGAGGGGTATAGTTTCCAAAATAGTATGCCATGTGTTTATTTATTTTTATTTTTTTTAATTTTTTTTTTTGTTCTGGCACCATAGGGGCTTTCTAAATGTGACATGTCCCCCAAAAACCATTTCAGAAAAACTCACTCTCCAAAATCCCATTGTCGCTCCTTCCCTTCTGATCCCTCTAGTGCACCCACAGAGCACTTGACATACACATATGAGATATCCTTACTCGTGATAAATTGGGTTACAAATTTTAGGGCGATTTCTCTCCTTTTACCCCTTGTAAAAATTTAAAAACAGGGTCTACAAGAACATGCTAGTGTAAAAAATGAAGATTTTGAATTTTCTCCTTCCCTTTGCTGCTATTCCTGTGAAAAACCTAAAGGGTTAACACATTTACTGAATGTCATTTTGAATACTTTGAGGTGTGCAGTTTTTATAATGGGGTCATTTGTGGGGTATTTCTAATATGAAGGCCCTTCAAATCCACTTCAAAACAGAACTGGTCCCTGAAAAATTCAGATTTAGAAAATTTTGTGAAAAATTGGAAAATTGCTGCTGAACTTTGAAGCCCTCTGATGTCTTCCAGAAGTAAAAACATGTCAATTTTATGATGCAAACATAAAGTAGACATATTGTATATGTGAATCAATGTATAATTTATTTGGAATATCCATTTTCCTTATAAGCAGAGAGCTTCAAAGTTAAAAAAAAAATGCTAAATTTTCAATTTTTTCATCAAATTTTGGAATTTTTCACCAAGAAATGATGCAAGTATCGATTAAATTTTACCACTATCATAAAGTAGAATATGTCACGAAAAAAAGTCTCTGAATCAGAATGAAAAGTAAAAGCATCTAAGCGTTATTAATGCTTAAAGTGACAGTGGTCAGATGTGCAAAAAATGGCCGGGTCCTTAAGGTGAAATAGGGCTGGGTCCTTAAGGGGTTCAAGGGGTATTCCAGGGAAAAAAAATTTTTTTTAATTATATTAACTGGTTCCAGAAAGTTAAACAGATTTGTAAATTACTTCTATAAAAAAAATCTTACTCCTTTCAATAATTATCACCTGCTGAAGTTGAGTTGTTCTTTTCTGTCTGGCAACAGTGCTCTCTGACATCTCTGCTTGTCTTGGGGAACTGCACAAAGTAGAAGAGGTTTGCTATGGGGATTTGCTTCTACTCTGGACAGTTCCCGAGACAGGTGTCATCAGAGAGCACTTACACAGAAAAGAACTCAACTTCAGCAGCTCATAAGTACTGTAAGGATTAAGATTTTTTGATAGAAGTAATTTACAAATCTACGAAGAAAGCAGGTAGATGCCAGCGATTAAGAAACTTCACCTTTATTAGAACCATGTAAAATCATCGACATGGAGAGACTTCAATAAGACAAACATTTAAAATTCCAGGAATCAGCGCCAAGCATGATGCGTTTCAGGTCATGTGACCTTTCATCAGATGCATGGTGGGAAGCAGAGGGGTGGGGGAATATATCCCAACCTTCTAATGGAACAGGTGAGTAAAACTTCTATCCTATGACAAGGGATTAACCCTGTCCGTTCCAAAAGTTGAGGCACCCCTCTGCTAAACATAACAGGTATAAAGTCATAAATTATTAAGCACCTATAACATAGTTATAAACTGAGTGCAAACTCATATATATGAAACCTGTATATTCTTTTTGAGACACAAAATGTACATTGGGAGGAAAAAAGGTTGCAAAAAACACTAATAAATAGTGAAACAATAATGTGTATAAAATATCACATGGCAACCTAAAACTAGTAATGAAGGATGACGTCTGATTTTAAATTTAACCCATGTGGTTGAAATGTACGTAAGGAGTAAATCCAAAAGATTTCCCTATTACGTAATGATTTGATGCGGTCTCCACCTCTGTCATGTGAACGAATTATTTCGATACCCGAGAACGAAAAATGAGCTACATTGCCATCATGGACATTTTTAAAGTGTTTAAAACGTTCGATGCGTTAGTGTAAGAACTGCTGCCATTGGCTCTAAGATGTTCTTGGATGCGTTTTTTCAAGGTTCTTTTAGTGCTGCCGATATAAGAGACATTACAATTACAATCTATTTTATGAATTACGTGAGTGGATTCGCAATTAATAAATTGTTTAATCTGTACAGAATTCGAATCAGGAATTGAAATCGTAGAAGTCTTGGCTGCATGTACACACACAACGCATCTAGATAAACCGCATTTGAAAAACCCATTTGTTTTAAACCTTGAACGAGAACTAACAGCAGAGGCAAGTGGCAAGGCACTCGGAGATAAAAGATTACCTAAATTAGGGGCCCGTCTGCTCGAAAAAATTTATTGCCGTGTGGTGAGCTGACTACTCTTCTACTTTGCTCCATTGCCTTGAGTGTTCCTCACACTGGTCGTGCTCCCGGTTCACATGTCCTCTCAAATGGAAACCGGTGCCCCGGTCCCGATCATGGAAGAGGGGTTACTTCTCCTAAAGGACGTTGATAACCGCATTGAACGCTGCGATGCAGCATTGGAAATATTCGACATGGATCGAGCTTCACATGATATACAGTTGAAAATGCACTTATATTCCTTGGAAAAGCTACTGGTCAAGGAGACCACATTGTGGTGGGAGGTCACTTCTATGGAGACGTATCTATCCAAGGGCTTCATTCCTCGAGGCTTATGTCTAGAAAAAATTCCCACCATCAGTATAAAGGAGGAACATCAAACAATGTGGAATGACGCTCTGAGTGAATGCTCTGCTAAATTGATCAACGTCCTGGTTTTATCCCAAAAGGAATCACTTGTGCAAGTGAAATTGGACATAAAGAAAACGCAGGACTTTCTTTTGCCGCATGCTGGTACCACCCTGTTGTCTGAACATGACTCTAAATTAAAACAAAATATAGCGAATCTCGAACAAATCATTAAGGAAACCAAGAAAAGCCAATTTCAAAGGGACTTACATGATCACCAGTTGAATAAAGTTTACGCCTGGGGAGCCTGGGATAAGTTCCTCCCATCTCGTTCTATCTTGAAAAAAGGTGATAAACCCGGTTATCATCACAAGAGATACCATCCTAGAAACCAACGGGTTACCTTTAGTTCAGCGGAATCGGAGGCTTCCGATTCACAATCCGATGCTTCAGATTTTACAGCTTCAGACGATCGTCCTGTCTCTAATTTAAGTGGCTACACCAATGATTCTAAAAGATCAAAAAACGCAGGCGGAGGGGGGGCCGCAAACATAAATCCAAGAAGGTCCACCAGAGAGTTCAAGAAACGTCACAAGTAAGCCAAAATCTGGATGTGATTGTTTTGTCTCCACTAACTTTTACTTCCTCGCATCTTTCTGTTTTGGCTAAAGGACTGGGCTTCTCACCATCTACCCACTTTAACGTATTTAATACTATCTTGGACATTAACAAATTTGTCAGAACTTTGAAAAAACATTTTGATATTGTGGACTCTGTTGAATCAAATCCAGTTTCATTGTCTAGCGAGGTTTCCACGGCAACACGTGTGTCTTAATAATTTTTCTTCCTTCCATGGCCAAAATGTGTTTTGTGACCTATTGTCATTGGATTTTGAGACACAGCGACATGTGACTACTGTGTCCACCTCACCGTCCTTCAAAATTAAAAATCCTGAATTTTATCCGGTTGGCTCTAGGGGTCCTTACATGGACACCTTTCAAGACATGGTCATGAAAGAGTTAGTTGAACTTAAACGTTCCAGTATAGGACCAAGAGCCAACAATTTATCCAAATCCGAAAGAATTGCTCTTAAGGATTTGAGAGATAATAAAAATTGGGTTATTCGATCAGCTGACAAGGGGGGGGGGGGGGGCTGTTATATGTATGGATGTTGATCTTTATTGTATGCTTAATAAGCGCATTTTAAATGATGAGGTCACATATACACCAATCACATATAATCCCACCACTTTGTTTTCTTCTAAATTGGAATCGCTACTTAGATATGGTTTATCATTAGGGGTACTATCACAAAAAGAGTTTGATTACATATGGGTTTCTAATCCTATTACTCCAATATTTCATTCTTTACCGAAGATTCATAAGGGCCAATTCCCGCCTTCTATGAGACCCATAGTGGCGGGTATTGGTTCCCTTAATGAACCCCTTTGCGAATGGGTAGACTCACTTCTCCAACCTCTTGTCTCTATGTGTCCAAGCCACATTAAAGATTTCCAACACTTACTTTCGATAATGAATCAAATTGAATGGCATACTTCTTATTCGTGGCTTACTATGGACATCGAATCCCTGTATTCTTCCCTCCCTCATTCACTTTCTCTTCGAGCAGTGTCGGATATCATTTACAATTTTTCCACTTATAGTGAGGACCTGTCAGTTTGTTCTTGAGGCGTTGAATTATATATTAACTAATAATTTTTTCAAATTTCAGGATCAGTATTATGTTCAGAGGACTGGTGCCTCAATGGGGGCTAAATCCTCCCCTTCAGTGGCAAATATCTTTGTCCACTGGTGGGAGATGCAATATATATTTTCAGATAGCAACCCCTTCTTTTCCAACATTGTTTGGTACGGAAGATACGTTGACGATGTCATCATAATTTGGTCGTCCTCAGAGCATAATGCTTCCTGTTTTGTTGACTATGTTAACAATAACCCTCATAATTTATTTTTTACATCAACTTGGCACAGATCCGTCACTCCATTTTTGGATATTTTACTTGACAGCAGACAGGGACGTGTTCACACTTCCACATACAGAAAATCGACTGCAGGCAACACCATTCTGCGCGCAGAGTCATGCCACCCAAAACATACGGTTTTAGCCGTTCCTGTGGGAGAGCTGACTCGTGCTCGCAGAAATTGTTCCACAGACGAATCCTTTCTAATTGAATCGGATAATATTTTTCATCGTTTGGGTCAGAGAGGTTACCAGCCCTGATGTCTGAACAGAGCCAAACGGAAAGTTTTACAAAAATCTAGAGATAGTCTTCTCACACCAAAACCTTATCAACATTTTCGAATATGGTATCGAAGCCCACCTTTACAACTACTTACAGTCTAGAATTTAACAGTATTAAATCTATTATTAATACATTTTTACCCATTTTATGTCAGGATACCATCCTTAATAAATATTTAAAAAATGGCATATATTTTTCGAGCAGATGGGCCCCTAATTTAGGTAATCTTTTATCTCCGAGTGCCTTGCCACTTGCTTCTGCTGTTAGTTCTCGTTCATGGATTAAAACAAATGGGTTTTTCAAATGCGGTTTATCTAGATGCGTTGTGTGTGTACATGCTGCCAAGACTTCTACGATTTCAATTCCTGATTCGAATTCTGTACTGATTAAACAATTTATTAATTGCGAATCCACTCACGTAATTTATAAAATAGATTGTAATAGCTGTAATGTCTCTTATATCGGCAGCACTAAAAGAACCTTGAAAAAACGCATCCAAGAACATCTTAGAGCCATTGGCAGCAGTTCTTACACTAACGCATCGAATGTTTCTAAACACTTTAAAAATGTCCATGATGGCAATGTAGCTCATTTTTCGTTCTCGGGTATCGAAATAATTTGTTCACATGACAGAGGTGGAGACCGCATCAAATCATTACGTAATGACCACATGGGTTAAATTTAAAATCAGACGTCATCCTTCATTACTAGTTTTAGGTTGCCATGTGATATTTTATACACATTATTGTTTCACTATTTATTAGTGTTTTTTGCAACCTTTTTTCCTCCCAATGTACATTTCGTATCTCCTTAAAAATAATATACAGGTTTCATATATATGAGTTTGCACTCAGTTTATAACTATGTTATAGGTGCTTAATAATTTATGACTTTATACCTGTTATGTTTAGCAGAGGGGTGCCTCAACTTTTGGAACGGACAGGGTTAATCCCTTGTCATAGGATAGAAGTTTTACTCACCTGTTCCATTAGAAGGTTGGGATATATTCCCCCACCCCTCTGCTTCCCACCATGCATCTGATGAAAGGTCACATGACCTGAAACGCGTCATGCTTGGTGCTGATTCCTGGAATTTTAAATGTTTGTCTTATTGAAGTCTCTCCATGTCGATGATTTTACGTGGTTCTAATAAAGGTGAAGTTTCTTAATCGCTGGCATCTACCTGCTTTCTTCGTATCCTTGGAGGATTTTATTGCCGTGCGGTGGCCGGGTGAGCTGACTACTCTTCTACTTTGCTCTAATTTACAAATCTGTTTAACTTTCTGGAGCCAGTTGATATATAAAAAAAATGTTTTCCTGGATAACCCCTTTAAGGTCAAAATGGGCTATGTCCTTAAGGGGTTAAAGATCAGTGGTGCATGATAGCTAACACGTAACAAGTTTCACTTATTGGTGAACTTAGAATACATGGCAGTAATTCTAAATGCATATAACTTCAGCAAATATACGAGCCTAGATTTATCAATCTTTGACAAAGATTTTTGTCTCCTGAAATGACTTGTAATGCTATCCCCCACCAACAGTGTTCCCAATGAAGAACTATGGACTGTTGTGATGGCACTACTGGACTTTGCATCATACTTCGTGTGTATGGATCCTGGGAGGGTGGCGAGATCCTTATTTTCACAATGACATGGAATGGTATTGTTTGCCTTTTGGTGAAGACCTTGTTTGCGGTACAGGCAACAGTGCTAACTAATGTGGCAAGTGAAGTGCTCAAATATCTATAGAATTTACTTTGGGGAGGGTTCACACTGCATATTTGACTCTGTTACAATACCTTTTTAATTCTGCATGCAAAAAGTCAACGTGAAACAGATTGTGCTGTATGGAACAACTTTTATGTTTTTTTCATTTTCAAGTGTATAAAAAAAAAGTTGAGAAAATGCAGTGTGAACTCACACTTTAAAAGTATACATTTTTATTATTTAATTCACTTGCAGTTCAGGCTAAGTTAAAGGGGTACTCCGGTGGAAAACTTTTTTAAATCAACTGGTGCAAGAAAGTTACACATTTGTAAATTATTTCTATTAAAAAAATACTACTTAGCTGCTGAATACTACAAAGGAAATTTTCTTTTTGGAACAGAGCTCTCTGCTGACATCATGACCATAGTGCTCTCTGATAACATATCTGTCCATTTTAAGAACTGTCCAGAGTAGGAGAAAATCCACATAGCAAACATATGCTTCTCTGGTCAGTTCCTAAAATGGACAGAGATGTCAGCAGAGAGCACTGCGGTCATGTCAGCAGAGAGCACTGTGTTCCATAAAGAAAATAATTTCCTATGTAGTATTTAGAGATGAGTGAATTTACAGTAAATTCGATTAGTCACAAACTCCGTGGGCTGGAAAAGGTGGATACAGTCCTAGGAGACTCTTTCCTAGGACTGTATTCACCTTTTCCAGCCCACGGGAGCACCTGAAAGCTGAACTAATTTATGCAGGATAAGTCATCAACTGCCGAGCCGAGAAGTTCGTGACGATTCGAATTTACTGTAAATTTGCTCACCTCTAGTAGTATTCAGCAGCTAATAACTACTGGAAGGATTAAGATTTTTTTAATATAAGTAATTTACAAATCTGTTTAACTTTCTGGCACCAGTTGATTTAAAACAAAAAAATAAATAAAAAAATAAAAGTTTCCACCGGGGTACCCCTTTAAAGGGGTACTCCGATGCTTACTCATCTTATCCCCTATGCAAAGGATAGGGGATAAGATGCCTGATTGCGGGAGTCCCGCAGTTGGGGACGCCCGTGATCATGCACGCGGCACCCCGTTTGTAATCAATACCTATCACGCCCCCTCCCGTAGGCTTGCATTGAGGGGCGGAGCGTGACGTCACACGCCGCCGACCCTGCAGTCGATCTTAATCAGACCCGGAGCGAACATGCTCCGGGGGCTGATTACAAAGGGGGTGCCGCGTGCATGATCACGGGCATCCCCAACTGCGGGACTCCCGCGATCAGGCATCTTATCCCCTATCCTTTGGATAGGGGATAAGATGTGTAAGCACCAGAGTACCCCTTTAATGGGGAGCATGCCTGTCTGTGCTTCTATTTGTCATACATCCCATTTTGACAAGTTGCCAACATATATGTGCCACAATCGTGATTCGCAGTCTATATTCTGTGCTTCTAGAATATGATAATGATACAGAATCCAATATTTTTTGTATTATTGAATTTGACCATATACAATTCTTGTACTACACCCTGAAAAATAAGTGAACAACAACTGTAAAATACTTTTTATTGGCAGTAAAGAAAAAAGGCATGTTCATGAATGAATACAAAATATGCATTTTAGAGAAATGTATATAAAGATGCAGACTATCATTTCTCTTACTAAAAAAAAAGTTCTGGATCCTTTGCCATCATCAGAACACAACCATAAAACATAGTGTACTTAAAGTAGATAAAAACATAGGCAAACCACTTTTTTCTCTTTCCCTGTTACAATAAAACTAGACTCAGGCTGATCACAGGCAGATCACATCTATAACACACAAAAACAATATACTCTATTTTACAGGAAAAATCACACCATTTGAACACTGCCTTAGGCATACTAATGGCAATCAAGTACATAAACCTATCTGGTACTATGCAAGTGCCCAGCACAGTACATCACCAGTAAATTCACATTTTTGTGCTAGTTCATTGACACTGACAGTATAAGGACAGGGTGTGGTTGCAAATTGCATTGCAACCACATCGACATCACATGTGATGTCACAATGTAACATTATGATTGTCCTGTCACAGAACCAAAGTCACCATGTAGCCCTAGCTTAAAGGGAACCAATCGCCAGATTTTACCCTATATAATGCTTGGCAGAGCGTTATATAGGGTAAAATCTTTACCCCTACCATCCCGATGGGACGCCCCTTGCCCCTCGGGATGGTTAAGATATGAAGTTATAAACTATTCCCCATTGGCCCCGCAAGTAATCCCCTGGGCGGGGAGCTCCTCTTACCAGGTCCCGTTACTTCGCCTGGCAGCGACGCCTCCTCGGCTTGATTGACGGGTCGCGTCATCGCTCTGCTCACTGAATAGACTGAGCAGAGTAATGACGCGGCCCGTCAATCAAGCCGAGCGGGCGTCACTGCCGGCAGTAGTAACGGATTAGGTAAGAGGAGCTCCCTGCCCAGGGGACTACTTGCGGAACTAGTTTATAACTTCATATCTTCACCATCCCCACAGGCAGGAGCGTCCCCCAGGGATGGTGAGGATAAAGATTTTACCCTACATAATTCTCTGCCGATCATTAGATAGGATAAAATCTGGTGATTGGTTCCTGTTAAATACAAACTCAATTTTTGGTAGCATCCATCTTCCAATATTGTTTTCTGCAATATTTTTGCATATACATTCTATATAATAAAGCTTCAGTTGGTTAAAAGAACTATACCATGTACATCAAACCTCATATTATACAATGATCTTTTTAAAAAATACTCTGGTAAAAATACAGAAAATGGCATTACTGTTGGTCTTGTTAGTCTTGTTTGAAGGGAGAAAACCTGTTTCGAGGGAAAAAAGAGAAAAAGCAAATAAAGCAATTTATGCTGTGTCCAATCTAAAATATAGCAAACTATTGGGGGGCGGTGACTAATGCACTGGCAAGGTCTGTGCTTGAGTAGCTCTTCCTACCACAGTCTATATACAGAGAAGTGTTAAAGGGGTATTCTTCTTTATATGGTCCCCCCAGGTCTAGCGTTTTCGTTTAGGTATGGATGACGTTCGCCTCACAATCCTTTGCGGCTCGAGGCGGCAGCTGGTATCAGGGGGCTTGGCTATTTCTTGTGTATTTCCTCACAAGCCAGCCCCCTGATGACATTTGCGGTCTATCTGTACGTCCTGATGTGTCGGCACGTCAGGACGTACAGATGGACTACATACATCATCAGGGGGCTGGCTTGTGAGGAAATACAAGAAATAGCCAAGCCCCATGATACCAGCTGCCACCTTGAGCCGCAAAGGATTGTGGGATGAACATCATCCATACCTAAACGGAAATGCTAGACCTGGGGGCACCATATAAAGAAGAAAAAGAAGACGATCCATCCATTTGATTATCCATTCTCACCCATTAAGACTAACGGACGTTATTTGTGATGGAAGAAAAATTAGTGCATGTGACATTTTTTCTCCCCTCACAAATAACGTCCGTTAGTCATAACGGGCTATAATGGGTGAGAATGGATAATCAAAAAATCCCATAGAATTGAATGGGATTTTTTAACGGCCGTTTTTAAGGGTTTTCTAAACGGGACATTGAAACGGGTCTTTAAAACAGAGCAACAGTATAGTGTGAAAGGTGCCTAATTCTTCATATTGGGCAGGATAGTTAAGAGTTAGTCAAGCCTGGAATACCCATTTAAACACAGGCTGTGTACACGCACAGTATTGTGGGTCTCATTTTGGTCCATATTTTTTACCAATACCAGGAGTGGGTCCATAACACAGAAAAAAGGAGTCAATATTTCCATTATAATTTTTCTCTCAGTTCCACTCATAGTTTTGGCTAATAGTACTGACCAAAATACTTAGCCTTATGATTATAAACTACAAAGTGTATTAGGATCATGTTTGTCCTTCATGGCAATTGCAGTTGCAAGAGTAACATACTTACAGGCGTTTTATAGTTGACTTGTCTTTGCTGTTGTCATTTGGCCTTGGTGAAGTGGTGATAATGGATTCATTTTCCAATGTCACAATGTGGTCCTCGGTTGGGGGAATGACTCCACTGAGAAGAAGAATTGTAGGTTACTTATTCATTTTCTAAAACTGATTTTATTTTTTTTTAACCATATTTATCGGCAAATACAATGCACCAATAAACTTAAAATAAATCACTTGAAACCTCTGAATTCAATGCCACATCATTCCTCTAACCCTGTTTTCTCCTATTTGTCACATAATCCACCCCCCCGTGCCACATAATTTCTCCCCCTTTATTAACCCATGTGCCACATAATTTTGCCCCCCTCTGATCTCCCCCCCCCCCCTCTGCTCCCCTGCTTGTTTCCCCCCCCCCCCCTTTCCCCCTTACTTGGCCTGTCACTGGGCATGCTCCGGCAGGCTCAGGTTCAGTGCACTGACTAGAGACGTCTTCAGTGTGACGTCCAAAGTGCCCGTGGCACCGACTGCAGGCCCAGATTATTTTCTTTTTGAAGGTGCATATTATATGCCGATAAAGTGTTTTTTTTTTTTTTACTGAAAGGACAATTTCTAAAATCTCGAGATACCAGCCAGAAATCACCTTTTATAGCATTGCAATTCATCTTGAGCAACCAAGAGTTGAACCTTCAACTTATTCCGCTCCTGGAGCACCTCCCTTAGCTCTTGTAATGTAAATCGTGGACGGTTGGGGTCTGTGAGATCTATAACCATTTTGTCTGGTCCAAGGTCAGTCTGCAAAACAAAATACAGAACATAAATTATAGTATATGCAAGATCCTGACACTGGCTAACGTGCAGTGACAAGGTGTTGCCAGGACTTTGTCTACATTGTCACTCTGAAATACAAAGCAGCCAGAAGAGTGGAGAGGTAAGTAAACATAGTGTGAATTTACTTTTCTTATTATCGAAGGTCTGATTTCAGTTAGGGGGCTGGAGTGTGTATTTAATTTAGAGATCTGCTCTGGGGTCTGAATTTTTCCCTTGACTTTTTTTTGTATTTTGGTGCCTCACAACCTGGATTTAATGTACATAACGTACACACAACTTTGATTTTTTTTTTTTTTTTTATTGTGAAGCAAACAACAAATAGGACAAAATAACAGAAAAAGTCAATGTGCATAACTATTCACCCTCCTAAAGCCAATACTTTGTAGAGCCACCTTTTACAGCAATCACAGCTCCAAGTCGCTTTGGATAAGTCTCTGAGCTTGCCGCATCTTACCACTGGGATTTTTGCCCATTCCTCCTTGCAAAACTGCTCCAGCTCCTCCAAGTTGAATGGTTTGCGCTAGTGAACAGCAATCTTTAAGTCAGATTTTTGATTGGATTGAGATCTGGGCTTTGACTAGGCCATTCCAACACATTTACATGTTTCCCCTTAAACCACTCAAGTGTCACTTTAGCAGTGTGTTTGGGGTCATGGTCCTGCTGGAAGGTGAACCTATGTCCTAGCCTCAAATCATGCACAGAGTGGTACAGGTTTTGCTCAAGAATATCCCTGTATTTAGCACCATCCATCTTTCCCTTAACTCTGACCAGTTTCCCAGTCCCGGATGGTGTTCTTTGGTGATGTGTTGGATTTGCTATAAGGCCCAACTCTATGGTACGGCTTATTGTCATCCTATATATAAATACTCCAGTCTCTGCTGTGCAACTCTGCAGCTCCTCCAGGGTTACCTTAGGTCTCTGTACTGCCTCTGATTAATGCCCTCCTTGCCTGGTCTGTGAGTTTTGGTGGGCGACTGGCTCTTGGCAGGTTTGCTGTTATGTCATGTTCTTTCCATTTGGTTATGATAGAATTGATAGTGCTCCTTGGGATCTTAAAAGATTTGGATATTTTTTTTTTAACCTAACCCTGACTTGTATTTCTTAACAACATTGTCCCTTACTTGTTTGGAGAGTTCCTTGGTCTTCATGGCAGTGTTTGGTTACTGATGCCTCTTTCTTAGGTGTTGCAGCCTCTGGGGCCTTTCAAAAAAGGTGCGTATATGTAATGATAGATGATGTGACACTTAGATTGCACACAGGTGGACATAATTTCAAGAATTATGTGACTTCGGAAGGTAATTGGTTGCACCAGAGCTTTTAATGGGCTTCCTAACAAAGGGGGTGAATACATATACACATGCCAATTTTATGTTTTCTATTTCTAAACAATTGTGTTATTTATATATTTTTCTCATTTCACTTCACCAACTTAGACTATTGTGTTCTGAACCATCACATGAAATTCAGAATAACAAAACATTGAACTTAATGCTGTAATGTACCAAAATCCGAAAAAATCAAAGGGGTGAATACTTTTGCAAGGCACTGTATGTCCTTTTCCTCTATTGTTATATTTGTTTCCTGTCCCTTCATTTATTTAGTTTTTTTCCATGGCCAGTACTCCACTCCACCCATTTGGCCCAGGGGTTTTTGATCAGCAGGAGACTGCATAAGGGTTTCCTCCTAATATTCTCACAGCCCTCTAGCAGGAAGCACATGTAAGGGTAGGTTCACACCACATTTTTTAAGTATCTTTCCCGTATATGTTTTCATTATTGAAAATGTATGGAACCATATTGAAAACCATATACATAGACAAATAATTGAAAACCGTATGCACCCGGTACTGCAATAAATAATTGAAAACCGTAGTGCAACCGCATAAGTTTTTTTTAACATGGACGTCAATGGGAAACACACATGTATACGGGAAGCCGTATACGGTTTTTACTTTGCACATGCGCATTTGCATCCTAGAGTCCCCACCCAAGACCCCTCCCATTAAAAAATGGACAACATTTTCAAAAACGTATGTTTTTTTTTTTTTCAATAAAAACGGACGGAACTGTATGCACTAACAGTATACGGTTTAAAAACGCAAATGGTTTACTTTTTCCCCATACTGTTCCATCCGTTTTGCCATACGGATTTCTTGAAGACAGTATGCTAAAAAAGTGATGTGAACCCAGCCTTAGTTAGGTGTTCACACTGTAGTGCTTTGTGGTGGCCATTGCTGCTGTGGGGTGTTGTAACCCAGAACCTTGTTTGGGCAGTAGTGGGGCTGCCCGGCCACTGGGTCATTCCCCCTGTGGGCTTGGTGTCGCGGTGGAAGTGGTCACTGCCAAGCACTATGCCAGTTTTAGTTCAGGGACTCAATCTTATCAGGTAGCCTTGACTTGAGTGTGCTTGCATGTTATGAGAAAGCTTGTCTTAGTAGCAGGAAGAAACAGCGAGGAACAGGTATTGGATGATTTTAGATTGGGACCTGCAGAGGACCAAGGGAGGTAAGCATCACTTATTTTTACACCATCTGCAGCCATAAAAAAAAGTTAACCTTTTATGATCTAGACAGTGTCCTCTTACTTCCCCTTGAAATGGCTGCACAAGCGGTGATTTCCGCTTAAAGGTGTCAGACATATATATAACATTATGCATATGAATATTAAAGAAGTATTTAGAGCTAAATTATCTAATCCACTATCCACAGACTAGGAGATAAGTGTCAGATCTTCAGAACAGTGATACCAAGTAGAGATGAGCGAACTTACAGTAAATTTGATTCGTCACAAACTTCTATGCTCGGCAGTTGATGACTTTTCCTGCATAAATTAGTTCAGCTTTCAGGTGCTCCGGTGGGCTGGAAAAGGTGGATACAGTCCTAGGAGACTCTTTCCTAGGAATGTATCCACCTTTTCCAGCCCACCGGAGCACCTGAAGGCTGAACTAATTTATGCAGGAAAAGTCATCAACTGCCGAGCCGAGAAGTTTGTGACGAATCAAATTTACTGTAAGTTCGCTCATCTCTAATACCAACAGAAGAAATTGCCCCAGGGGGAAGGGAAGGTGTCAATATTATACAGACCTTACTACTTTGCAGTTATATATAAGATTTTAATAAATTAACATTAAGTTTTATGGTGGAAGGACCCATGAGGGTTTCAGTGCCTTTTGGGCATAATTGTTGTGTAAAGATCTTCAGAACAGTTTCTTTATTCCTTTGTTTTCGACAGAGTGGCAACTTACTGTCTGTTGCCACTCCATTCATTGTCTATTGAGCTGCAGAAAAGTTAGGTCCCAGTGGCAACACTCTCTGTGGATAGGGAATAAGATAATTTAACCTTTTAACCTTTACCGACCACAGGTGCATATACATATTCACAAGTGGGTAAGCAAGAAAATAATGGACAGAGCCAGCACTGTTAGCAGACTTCTTTGTAAACTCAGACTACACATGGGGTTTATAATCTGTAACCATATATGAGTAACTGCATCAACTTAATTTAGTGATAACTATATGAAGAAGCACTTTAAGGGTGCACATAGCCCTTTAGTTACAGTCCAGATGTCTACAGCATGCTCTAAAGTCTGCATTTCAGCAATGATCTTTATTTTTTTGTGCAAAACACAGTAATCATAGAGAAATCGGGAGAGATTTACTCAGCTACATACACCAGAATTCCAGCTCAATTTGTGCTAAAAGTGGCATACATGGCCTATATTAAAGCACAGTAGGCCTCAGACATACGCAGCAGTGGGGATTTTTCTAATACTGACTAATTCCTAGACAGTGCAACCTAGCCAGACTGTATTCTAATGTGCCAGATGTATTAAAGTAGCTTATTCTGTTTGATAAACCTGGTGCATGTGTACATTGTCTAGTCTAAGTCAACTAAGTCTATGGCATTCATTTAATCAGACCTTTGGGTCAAAAATGGTGCAATAAAGGCAAACACCCTTTTAACTGCAACTGCACCCCTTTTCTCATAAGCCACAGTTGCTTATTGAATGAGGCCAAAACATTTCTAAAATAATGTCTAAAACTTATTATAAATGTGGTGCAAAGCCATGTAAAGGTTTTGGCTCAGATTATTGCAAAAATGCCACTATTGCATAGAATATCTTTCTCAAAGTTGTTGTTATAATTGGTACACATGAAAACAGGAAGGAATGGCTACATACGACTTGCAGGCTCAAAACATGAAAATCTATAAGCAAAATTATTGTTCAAAACATAAAATCAAGTGAAGAATTTCCCGATACCTGAGTAGTTTGTGGGCATTCTTTCATCAATCTTTCCACCTCTCCCTTTAGATTATCCCTTTCCATCTTCATCTCCTCAGTTTCAAGGCTTGACTGGTTCACCAGTGTTTCCAGGACCTCAAGAACACGTACAATCTTAAACTGAAGATTGGCCACAAGATCTGTTACGCCACGGGACTCTGTGCCGATCTTCATAAGATCTTTACCTATAACATGTGAGATATCATACACATCTTCTACTGTCATCTGAAAGGGGTCCTTATCAAATGCTGTTTCTGGGGACAAGTCCTCTTGTTCAACTTCCATGTTCCTGTAATACTTCCTGCAAAAGATATAAACCAAACTGTTCATATTTAATAAAGGTAAGAGATGCCAATATTTTTAATTTCACAAACCCACTAGAAGGTGGTGGTGGCGGCACTGCACTAATGTGGTCACTGGTCATACAGACTCAGCCACCTTGTTCAATAAAGCTGGCCATGAGAAGACTCCTATCCTATCGCTCCCTATGCTCTCACAGAAATGCCCATTTTAAATGGGGAAGGGGTGAAAGCCACTGCCAGAAACCTTTAGTGGCAGCTTATCTTCCTGCAAACAAAAAGGATTGGGCGGCTGACAACAAACATGCCTGACATCTGCTATCGGAGGAGAGTCCGGAGGTCGTCACACACATTAGAAGGACAGTTGATCATACTGAAACAGTTAGGCTGGGTTCCCACAATGTAAAATATGTGCGGATCTAGGCCGCATTTTATGTAATTTGAGTGCATTTTACCACGCAAATTGTTTGTAAATTAAAAAATGCGACAAATTTTACACCAAAGTCTACTGAACCCAACCAACTTAGAGCTGGGACTGCTGCCTCACACCTAGAAACCAGTCCAATACAAGGCCTTCCTGTGCAGGATGTTACAGACCCAGACTAATAAAGCATACAAAGCTGCTCACAGACATTACCATGTCTTTGGTTGCTGAGAGACTCACAGTTGTGCTGTAGGTAAACACATCTGTACCTGCCAAGGTAATATTTCACTTTAATAAAGCATTAACTATTTGAATGGCTGGATAAAATATATTTTGACCGAAGAATTATGTTTCTGGTCGGCTTTATGACCTGAAATCAAAGGCTTTGTTCACACTGGTCTGAAGTCTACTTTATCTTTTAAACATCCACTAATTCTGGAAACTGGCACAGATAGTAAAAAGAGGACATACTGATCCTATCATGTAAAGTAACTAGCAAATGGTCAAGGTGTCATGCAGAGCAGTGAATGGTTCCCCGCTGCCATGGGCTTTTACTATGCTAATGTGTGTAAATAAGGCCTGGCAGCTTGTGCAGGGTTCTGTTCACACCATTCTTAGGCCATACTGTTAAAGGGACTTTACACTGGGAAGGGGATTAAAAAAAAAAAAAAAAAAAGCACAAAAAAAACTATAGGCCAGATTTAATTTTCCATAAAACATAAGAAGGAATAAAAGTATGGAATCAGCAAGGAAGTGTCTAAGGGAGTCAGACCAAGACTTACCTGTCAGCAGATGGAGATAGCTCTCATCGCATTTCGCATTTTATTTTAAACAATATGAAGGAGATTTATCAACCTCTGTAGTAGATTTATTTGCGTAAAAAAAGTTGCACGTGCGACTTTTCTATACATGCTGCGACTTTTTGATTTTTGCTTATTCCAAATTCTGAAATCTGTTCACATAGTAATTTTTTTTTTACTTTGCAGTGGTCATGTATTTATAAAATGCGATAGTCGCTATTTATGAAGAAAAAAAAGTCGCATCTCCATTTAAAAGTCGCATATGTACTCCAGGCCCAACCTGGCTTACAGAAAGTGCATACGTCTGCAGAAAAGGAACTTAACACCCACTTTAACCCCTTAAGGACGCAGGACGTAAATGTACGTCCTGGTGCGGTGGTACTTAACGCACCAGGACGTACATTTACGTCCTGTGCATAACCGCGGGCATCGGAGCGATGCCCGTGTCATGCGCGGCTGATCCCGGCTGCTGATCGCAGCCAGGGACCCGCCGGCAATGGCCGACGCCCGCGATCTCGCGGGCGTCCGCCATTAACCCCTCAGGTGCCGGGATCAATACAGATCCCGGCATCTGCGGCAGTGCGCGATTTGAATGAATGATCGGATCGCCCGCAGCGCTGCTGCGGGGATCCGATCATTCATAACGCCGCACGGAGGTCCCCTCACCTTCCTCCGTGCGGCTCCCGGCGTCTCCTGCTCTGGTCTGTGATCGAGCAGACCAGAGCAGAAGATCACCGAAAACACTGATCTGTTCTATGTCCTATACATAGAACAGATCAGTATTAGCAATCATGGTATTGCTATGAATAGTCCCCTATGGGGACTATTCAAGTGTAAAAAAAAATGTAAAAGTAAAAAAAAAAAAAGTGAAAAATCCCCTCCCCCAATAAAAAAGTAAAACGTCCGTTTTTTCCTATTTTACCCCCAAAAAGCGTAAAAAATAAATTTTATAGACATATTTGGTATCGCCGCGTGCGTAAATGTCCGAACTATTAAAATAAAATGTTAATGATCCCGTACGGTGAACGGCGTGAACGGAAAAAAAAAAAAGTCCAAAATTGCTACTTTTTTAATACATTTTATAAAAAAAATAATAATAAAAAATTTATTAAAAGTTTTTTATATGCAAATGTGGTATCAAAAAAAAGTACAGATCATGGCGCAAAAAATGAGCCCCCATACCGCCGCTTATACGGAAAAATAAAAAAGTTATAGGTCATCAAAATAAAGGGATTATAAACGTACTAATTTAGTTAAAAAGTTTGTGATTTTTTTGAAGCGCAACAATAATAGAAAAGTATGTAATAATGGGTATCATTTTAATCATATTGACCCTCAGAATAAAGAACACACATCATTTTTACCATAAATTGTACAGCGTGAAAACGAAACCTTCCAAAATTAGCAAAATTGCGTTTTTCGTTTTAATTTCCCCACAAAAATAGTGTTTTTTGGTTGCGCCATACATTTTATGATATAATAAGTGATGTCATTACAAAGGACAACTGGTCGCGCAAAAAACAAGCCCTCTTACTAGTCTGTGGATGAAGATATAAAAGAGTTATGATTTTTAGAAGGCGAGGAGGAAAAAATTAAAACGTAAAAATTAAATTGTCTGAGTCCTTAAGGCCAAAATAGTCTGAGTCCTTAAGGGGTTAACAACTGTTCTTGTCCTGCATCATGAAACAAAGCCAATGCGGTATGACCCCCCCCCCCTCCCCGTCACTCTCTAGCGACGCTACTGGTAATAAAGGGTAGATAAAGAACTTCGGCTACAAACATAAGGGAAAACTTTTCCGCTTTAAAAAATGCTTTTGTAAGCAGATTTCCCGGGTTTTGCTTACGTGCGATTTATTTATCATGTCATGTTATGCGACTGTTTGATAAATAGGTCGCATGTGACCAAAAGTAAGTAAAAAAAAAAAGTGTCATATAAAAGCCATATGTTTGAAAAGAATGATAAATCTCCTTCTATATTTTTTAGTGAGACAAATCTTTTATGTGCCCTAAATACTAACCTCTTCCTGTTCCTGCACTACCCTCTGCTCCAAGAATATAGTCCTAGAGCAGTCACATGACATATGCCAATTGTGCCCAACTGATCCATATGGTGTCTGTCATTTTGACAGAAAAAAGATATTTTCTAACATTAAAAGTGACAGAATCTAAAAAGAAGTCACAGTTCTATTGGAGACCATGGCACTGATGCAGTGATGAGTATAGAATCGCTTTAGCAGTACAGGTATAAAAAAAAGTGCCTGCTGTTAATATATGGCGGATAGCACCAAAAGGATTAGTGTCAACTGCACCTAGGAAGGACTGCTATACACTGGCTGCTGACAAGATTTCATTCTAATTTCCAAATGTAGCAGAAAATATACAGAATATATATTAAAGATAAGGAACCTGAATGGGTAGATAGAACAAAACAAATTTATTAGACCATAGCATGTACAGTCTTGGCCATAAATGTTGGCACCCCTGAAATTTTCTCACAGAAAAGGATTGCAGTAACACATGTTTTACTATACACATGTTTATTCTCTTTGGCCAAGATTTATCAAAATGTGTGAGAGAAAAAGTGGAGGGATTTTCCCACAGCGACCAATCACAGCTCAGCTAACGAGCTGAGGTAAAGTGAAAGCTGAACTGTCATTGGTTGCTGTGGGAAAATCACTCCATTTTTTCTCTCACACATTTTGATAAATCTGGGCCTTTGTGTGTATTGGAACTAAACCAAAAAAAGGAGGAAAAAAAGCAAATTGGACATAATGTCACCAAACTCCAAAAATGTGCTGGACAAAATTATTGGCACCCTTTCAAAATGGTGGAAAAATAACATTGTTTCAAGCATGTGACGCTCCTTCAAACTCAGCTGGGGCAAGTAACAGGTGTGGGCAATATAAAAATCACACCTGAAAGCAGATAAAAAGGAGAGAAGTTCACTTAGTCTTTGCATTGTGTGTCTGTGCGTGCCACACTAAGCATGGACAACAGAAAGAGGAGAAGAGAACTGTCTGAGGACTTGAGGAAGTTCCGTCTGAAAATCAGCTGTAAAATGGCAGTTACAAAATCACTAGCGGCCGTTAGAAAATCCCATTATAGTCTATGGGATTTTTCCAATAGCCGTTTTAACCCATTATAACCCGTTATTAATAACGGCTGTTATTTTGTGACAGAAGATAGTAACGGGTTAAAACGACTATTAGAAAATCCCATAGACTATAATGGGATTTTCTAACGGCCATATAGGATTTTGTAACTGCTGTTTTTAGCAGATTTTCTGACGGAACTTTGCACGGATCTTTAAAACTGAGTAATTTTGTAGTGTGAAAGGGGCCTCGGACAGAAAAGAAATTGAAAAAGAAAAGAACTTCCTCTGTAGTATACAGCAGCTGATAAATACTGGAAGGATTAGGATTTTTTTTTACTTTTTGGCACTAGTTGATTAGAAAAAAAAAATTCCACTGGTACCCCTTTAAGTTGTTTTTGCCTACATTTTTGAGCACAAAGACAACCGTGGTCTGATATTAGATAGGAGTCACTAGGGAAATATAAAAGACTAAACCTAAAATGCTTTTTTTTTTTTTTCTTTGTAGGGTTCATCCTCACTTGAGGTGCATACTATAATTTTTTTTATCAGTTTTTTTAGATCCAGTTTGTGGTGTTTTTCTCAATTAGATTTTTTCCCCGCTTAAAAAACTGCAGGTGTAGTAAATGTGTCTTCGGGCATGTGTTCATGAGCAAATACCTCTCCGGTGTGCAGCATTTTAATTGGAGTTTAAGAGCAGAATGCCACAGAATGCCTTCTTTATCACACATATCCCTGTGTGACATTGAAGTTAATGGGAGATGCTTTATTTTATTTTTTTTTCCTCATTTTTTTCCTCTTTTTTTATCTTTTATTTTATTTATTTTATTTTTTTTAAATAAAACTGTAGTTATTGCCATCAAAAACCAGGTGCTTAACACCCATGTGAACATACCCATTTGGATTTTTTTGTGCGTTTTTTGCAATCACATAATAAATCACATGACTTGTAGTAGTTAAGATGTCACTGGGAAAAACCCCACAAACATTAACAACGCCATCTTGGGAAAATACCATAAAAACCCTCAAATAAGAAAAATTGGCAAAACACGGAACAAAACCAAAAAGTATGTAATGAAGGAGAATATATATGGAAGATATAAAAGTCACAGCATTTCTTCCTGGGGGACGTTATGTGGCTCTCCCGATAAGTACCACACAAGGGTACAGGTAGGTTCTCCAGTCACCTTACAGATATCGTCAATGGTTTCCTATCATTCATAATATAGACAATTTTAGGAAAAGTCTCTTACCTCAAATGTCGCAACAGAGGCCTCCGTGTTGTCCGCAGTTTGGTCACTTCCTTAATCAAGTCACTTTCTTTTCACTCGTTCAGCAGGTGACTCTGCTGGCGGTCGTCATGGAGACGGCATTCTTCATTCCACTCCCTCAGGCCGAGCCAACCCCCCCGTGACGTAACCGATACGGCGCAGCTTGTGACGTTTGCGTTTCAGACCTCAGAATAGATCATCCAATAGCTGCGATGGTTGTGGTGAAATGAACATTTTGATTGGTCTACGTCATCAGTATGAGCCGCTGTTCGTTTACATGGCCCTAGACCACTGCGGTCTGCTGGCTTCGAAGGCTCTTGTAACGATTGCTGTACAGGCAGCGTTCCGGGGCGTCGTCTGCCGTTCAGGCTCTGCACCTGTTGTCGCTACTATACGGGAGGTTTTTCTTTACAGACGGTAATGACGTTATGTCTGCCTGTTTATTAGCTGCGAGCCTAGTGATATGGGGGTGAATAATGCTATGCATTGTGCCATGTCCTATGTCAGTGCGCCTTCAGCTGTTGCAAAACTACAACTCCCAAAGAGCCAAAACTACAAATCCTAGCACAGTGGTCTTCAACCTGCGGACCTCCAGATGTTGCAAAACTACAACTCCCAGCATGCCCGGACAGCCAACGGCTGTCCGGGCATGCTGGGAGCTGTAGTTTTGCAACATCTGGAGGTCCGTAGGTTGAAGACCACTGTCCTAGCATATCCAGACCGCCAAACATGCTGGGTGTAGAGATGAACGAATTTACAGTAAATTTGATTCGTCACGAACTTCTCGGCTCGGCAGTTGATGACTTATCCTGCATAAATTAGTTCAGCTTTCAGGTGCTCCGGTGGGCTGGAAAAGGTGAATACAGTCCTAGGAAAGACTCTCCTAGGACTGTATCCACCTTTTCCAGCCCACCGGAGCACCTGAAGGCTGAACTAATTTATGCAGGATAAGTCATCACCAGCCGAGAAGCTCGTGACGAATCAAATTTACTGTAAATTCGCTCATCTCTAGCTGGGTGTTGTAGTTTTGCAACAGCTGGAGGCAACTTGGTTGGAAAACACTGTCAAACCTGGTAACAGGTGCCTTTAGTTCTATGGAGGTTGTTTGTTAAAGACTTATGAATTACATAATTCATCCTGTGTTAAAGGAGTACTCTGCCTCTAGGCAAAAGATAGGGGACAAGATGTCTGATTGCAGGGTCTGGCCAATGGGACCCCCATGATCAGATATCTTATTCCCTATTCTTTGGATAGGGGATAACATGTCTAGGGGTAACTTACCCCTTTACCCATGGCTACTACATAATGTATGGAGCCTTCTTCATTCGTTTTTGTTTGTTTTTTACTATATACGTAGGCGCTGTGGCTCTAGTGAACAACTTATTGGTGGAAGTGGTGAATTACTACTATCAGATATTGATGGCCTGTCCTGAGAATAGCCATCATTCAAACAAAAACACCAAAACAAACAAAAAACCCCATTTAAGACTGTTTGTACATGTATTTAACAAAATGTCACCTAAATTGTTTTGTTTGCTAAAATATATATTTCCTTTATTTAGAAAATGAATGAATGGACACCTTTAGCCAAGGCATATGATCCGCTTAAAGCTGGAAGTATTGATGGCACAGATGAAGAACCTCATGATCGTGCTGTCCTTCGGGCAATTTTGGCCCGTTATGTCCCCAATAAAGGCGTGGTTGGGGACCCCCAGTTGACTTTGTTCGTGGCTCGCTTAAGCCAACAAACAACAGAGGAAAAACTAAAAGAAGTCTTTTCTCGCTATGGAGACATTCAGAGGATTCGATTGGTTAGAGATTTCATCACTGGCTTTTCAAAGGGTTATGCTTTCATCGAATATAAACAGGAGAGTGCCATAAAAAAAGCATATAGAGATACCTACAGGCTAGTGATAGATCAGCGGGAAGTCTTTGTGGATTATGAACTGGAAAGAACTCTGAAAGGATGGATCCCCCGGAGGCTAGGAGGCGGATTCGGTGGTAAAAAGGAGTCAGGACAGCTGAGGTTTGGAGGCCGTGATAGACCATTTAGAAAGCCAATTAATTTGCCAAAGTTTCCAAGTAACAGTCGACTAGAAGGCCATGGAGAAAAAAGACAAAGGTCCCGCTCCAGGGAAAGGTCATATAACTGGAGAGGGAAGAAGTCAGAGTACACAAGAGAAAGAGGAAGAGATAGTAGGTGGCCACAGAGCTCTGACAGAGAGCATACTACAGAAAGACAATACAAAGAGGAAAGGAACAGAGACTGTGAGAGAGATGACAAAGACAGGAAAAGAAGAGAAAGCAAAAGGGAAAGAAGCAGAGAGCGAGAGCACAGAAAATGAATATATGTTATACAGTTGTAAGTGGATCCTGTGGAATTACCTGGAGTTTAGCATTAAATACCAATATGTGGTCTAATTGTTTCTTAAATTCACAAATTTAGACAAACACAAATCTTATGTGGCATTTCCACAACAAATCTTTTAACTATTCTTTAGAGGACTTGTATAATTGTTTTGTTGCATCACCCAGTGTTTATTCAGCTTGAGGTCATAGACTTCCACCTTACATTCTCCAGTAAGATGTTTTAATGCTCCTTTTGAATTTGTTGTTCTCTCAATGATCGCAAGGTGTCCAGGCGCTGAGGATACAAAGCAGCCCACAACCATGATGCTCCCTTTACAATGTTTTACAGTTTGCATCGAGTTTTTAGTACTGCCATACAATGATCTTCCAAACAGTATAGTGCATTCATGCGAAAAAGTTTCACTTTAAGGGTACATTCCCACGCGGCATATTTGCTGCTGCGTATTTTATTTTCTCTGTTGAAGTCAATGGGTAGGAAAATACGCAGCAAAATACGCCGTGTGGGAACGTACCCTTACACACAGTTTCGGATTTTTTCAAGACTGCATGGATGTTTCACAGTGCTTCTGTGAACATGTTCTATAGACATGTTCAACATAGACATAGAGGCAACATTAGTTGAACATTTTAGCACAAATAAACAATGCTATGTTTGGAAGAAAAAGGACCATGCACACCAACACATTATACTAACTGTAAAGCGGGCATCATGGTTTTGGGCAAAATAAAAGCCATACACAGTACAACTGCTTATGTGTTAAGTTTAGTGAGATTTTGCGGTTTGTCTACACTTGTGACTTAGATAACTATCAGATCAAATTTTATTAGAAATAAATGCAGAAATCAAAGTAATTCCGCATGTTTCACTTACTTTTCCTTCCTGGCAATGCAGTCGCACCTCTACGGGATTTACATATAGAATATAAGAAGTATATTTTAAATTTTCATTGTCTGACATCTCTATATTCTAGTATGTCGCAGGCTCCCCTCAATGCCTCCCTTAGACTTCATTTTCCTGGTTTTAGTGCAGTGTTTTCCAACCAGGGTACTTCCAGCTGTTGTAAAAAGTACAACCCCCAGCATGCCAGGACAGCCAATCCAGGTATGACAGGAGTTGTAGTTTAGCAACATCTGGAGGCAAATTGATCTAGTGGCTTCTGATGCACTAAAGTCTATTGCAAATCTTAGATCTGTACATCACTTATTCTCCCAAATCTTTACCTCCAAGCCTGCTCGACCGCACATATACTGTGCATATTAGAGATCATTCAAATTGCTATGCACGTGTAGTGATGCTATGGGCTAAGGACATAAGAAAATATCACCAGGCATTTACTTGTTTGCTGTTAAGTTCCCTTTATTTTTGTTTTCACTTCAAACTTTGTGATTGTTATATCCAAACATTAGTATTCACTTGTATTCTGGGAGCAGATTCCATTGCACTTCTATGCGAATACACCATCCAGTTTCTAAAACATCAGAAGATCATTGAAAAACTGAATTTTTTTTTTTAATACTAAAAAGATTCTGCTAATACTCTAAAACATGGCTAACTCAATATTTTATACATGTGCAGAATTTATTAGGCACAATGAATAAACTGGCTGTTCCCAACCATACATGTAACAATTGTAAATTCTGGTATTTTTTTTATACAATGTACCCTATGGATTACTCCATAAAATCATATGGAAAGCAGATTGCATAAAGTAAGTGGAGAGGAAACTATTCCCTCTCTGTTTAGGAACCAAGACGAAGGCACCGACTGGATCACACACTGACATTGATCATCTATGTGAATAATGCCTATTAAAGACATCTTGAAAAATATGAGTATTAAGCATTGATACTCTCTGAACTTGTTTGTGCTCTCTCTCTTTTTCCTCAAAAAGTTTAAACTACAGCCACTGTAAGGCCACTTTTGCACATCTGTATTTGTGTGGGTTGAAAAGGTGTAAATATTTTCCTTATCTTTTTGAAAGGGGGCTAAAGCAATGTTCACACACATTATTTTGGTCCTTTTTTTAATACAGAGTCAAATGGCTGGTGATTTCTATTTAGTAAAACAGTGTTTCCCAACCAGGGTGCCTCCATTTGTTGCAAAACTACAACTCCCAGAATGCGTGGACAGCCAAAGGCTGTCCAGGCATGCTGGGAGCTGTAGTTTTGCAACATCTGGAGGCACCCTGGTTCAGAAACACTAGTAAAATTTCATGAACATCAACTTAGGTCCTTTCTTTTTTTTTTCTTATGGCCCTCTATGGCTACATTCATTTTTTTAGTTTTTTTTTTTGTTCACTGCCTTTCCTTTTTATTTTTAGCTGTCTAAAGCTCAAAATACTGTGTATGACCATTGCATAAGGCTAAAAAAAAAAACACTTTTCTGGAATATTTGTGGGACATTTTTATAAATTGTATAATTGCATTTGCTGTAGCAAGAATTATGGACAAAAATATAAACTGCATGGCAGAAAAAATTGTAGAAATTTACCTTATTGTAGGCCAAAAATACGGTCAAGTAAAATTGGAGTGTACACATGGCCTAATTCCGATATCAATTCAGCATGAGGTTTCATTCAGATGTAACTCCCAGATTAACAGCACAAAAGGTTGCAGTGAGTAAAGTATAAATGGGAGTTTCCATGTTCTACATCTGAAATGCAAACAGTAAGTTTACTATATGACCATCTGAATGAAGCCTAACTGAAACCTAACGTAATGGAAACAGCACCATCAATAGGTATTACTCTTAGGGTACGTTTGCACTTTCTTCATCTACATTCATTAAAATTAGTGGTATCTAAAACATCTTTTAGGGATATATATATATATATATATATATACACACACACATACATATACACATGCTGGCCTAGAAGTAATGAGTCTTAAGTTGTGATCAGATTCTAAAGCTGCCATATTTTTCACATTGGTTGTCTTGTGTTCTTTAATTTCCCTTCTAGAGGAAAGCCCATCGCTATTACTGATCTGTAATTGTGATGATATTCACAACATTCTCAGGTAATAATGTGGATTGTATTATGGACATTTACGAATATGCTCCAGTAAATCAGGCTCATAGCCACAGTGCCCTAGATTTATTAGAACTGTTAAATGCTTAGACAGACGGACTTAAAAGGTGCCAGATTTATCACAGTGTATCAGGCTAATTAAAGGGGTTATCCAGCAATAGAAAAACAGTTGATTTCTAGAAACAAATGTCCTCAGGTTGTGTGTGGTATTACAACTTGGCTCCATTTACTTCAATGGAACTGAGCTGCAATACCACACACAACCTGACAGGTGTGTTGCTGTTTTTTTTTTTAGCAAAACATCATCTCTGTTTTACTAATCCTGGATAATAACCCCCTAATAAAATAACGAAACTTTCTCTCCTTTCTCTGCCCATTCATAAGCTCCTGTATTGGAGTATCAGAGTCTACAGCTGGGGAAACTGACACTGCTGCTTGCCAATCACTGGCCAGGGCGGAGGCCAGAGAGCGCACCCTGATACCAGAGGCTACGAGGGAGTGAAGGAAGGTAAGTTAAAGTTTTTGTTTTATAAGGCAGGCTGGGGCCACTAGGAAAATAATACATATCACCAGATAACCTTTTTAACTATAAGTTGCCTTAAACATGTGCCAAAATTTGCATTTATAACTAAAGCTCTGCCCCCCTTAATAGTAGCCAAACTCCCTTTTCGGGACCAGCGGAAAAGTGTGACGGTCCTTTACCCCATTCTGAAGTTCGAGGGGTGCGGGTGGAGGTCCCAGCTGTTGGACCTCCTGCAATCAGACACCTGCAGACGGGATAATTTTTACATAACCGGAGTACCTTTTTTAAGGTCTCTCTGCTCTGAATTATAAAGTGGATTCGACTGGAGACCTTTCCTATTTCATCCATATGCCTTTATGGAGCATTAGGGTAGAAGATGTCTTTAGAAGACAACACAGTTATTTAAAATAATAAGTTATGTAACTTTCCAATATTTTTTGTTCCAATCCTATGACTGTAGATTGCTCTTTGAGCTATGGTCCATTTCACATCAGGTTCAGCAGATATAATAATGTTTTCCTAATGAATCTTTGACATGTGATATGAAAGTGGTATTCCAGCCATCATCGTGTACAGGCAAAACCATGCCCCCACATAATGACCAATAGCTGCTGAATGTTGCAGCGGCATCCTGCAGCTATTAAAGGGTTACTCAAGTTCAGGAAATGTTATCCCCTATCCAAAGGATAGGAAATAAGTGATCGCGGGGGGTCCGACTGCTGGGACATCCCACATGGCGCTCCAACTCTCCTTGTGCACAGAGCGGGGGGCGGCACGCACCCTCCATGCATCTCTATGAGAGAGCTAAAGCGATGTACTGGTGTACCTCCGGCTCTCCAATAGAAATGCACAGAGGGAGTGTGTCGACCACTGGGGGGGGGGGGGGTCCCAGTGGTCGGACCCGCATGATCAGACACTTATCCCCCATTCTTTGAATAGGGGATACATTTTCCTAACTGGTTAAACATTGCTTGTTCCCCGGACATTCCCTTTAACACCTTTTCCCTATCTACAGGATATGGGATAAGAGTATAATCACAGAGGTTCAGACTGCTGGGACCCCCCAGCACCCTAGTCCCCGAATGGAATGCAATGGCGGTTGCATGTGTGGACTGCTGCTCCACTTATTGTCTATTGTTTATTTGCCAGTAACAGCCAAGCACTGTAGATAGAGAATATGTATCAATAGCTAGAATACCCAACAGTCCACATCTAAAACATGAGGATTTCATTAGGAATTTTTAGGGCAGTTGCAAAGTGTAATTTCTTATGCCAAATGTGAACCCAACCTTACCCATACACTGTGATGGGCAGGATACTATCAGCAAGCAGAGACCTTAAAAGATATAAAGTGTATTAGAAAGTTGCAAAACTTTCATATGATGGTTAATCTTTACTTATAAAATACAAGATAAACCCTAAAACATTGGAGTCAAGCATCAAGTCATTCATTTACAGTATTTGGCTGATGTAGACCTGGATTTATCCCGATGTATTGCCTCCACTGTATATTAATAACTATACAATGATGACATAAAAGGGAGGAAAAGAGACCCTTTGGCACAACTGTGACATGGGGCAATGTTTTGTCAAAAGATGGTCAATTTTCCCTTCTTGTCATCAGCTGCAATACAGCCCCATGAAAAGCACATGGAGTTAATACATTAAAAAGGAGTATGTCTTATCTATAATATTCAGTGGTTGTGCCTGAGCAGGTTTATTCAACTGTGTTTTCACAGTTTGGAATTTCATCATAAAGCTATTAATTTATTTTATATACGTCTTCTTAAAGACATAGCAAATAGCAAAAAGCTTAATCTACAGGTAAGTGAGCTCTAGTGCAAAGGAGGCCTATAACAAATAATGGGGCATTTAAAAAAAAAAAAAAAAAAAATAGAACACTGGAAAAGGTAGCGCTACATCTTCTGGCAGCGAAATGTTTAATTTTAGTATTTACAGGGACTTGTGCTTGTAGTTTTCAATTAATACTTTAGTGTTAGAGGTAGTGCTTCAACATAGCGTCCTAGAACCCCTGTTCCCTTTGTAAAATTCTAACCTTTTAATATGGTTATAGTAAACTGTCTATTGCACATCACTCTGTAGTGGTGTGGTGCCCAATCTGTATCTGCTTCTAGGTATTCTGGGTAATTCTGCTTGAAAGCTGTGATCACAACATGTTAGGCCTAAAGGCTGTATTAGGTATTAGACAGGGTGATTACAGTAATAGACCCAGAGATCAGTTGACGAACGAGAAATACTAGCTAGTTGCCCTAGTATGCGTGTCTAAAAACTGCCATTAGTCAGCAGCACATCTCCCCTTGTAAATAAGGGAGGTGCAGCCAACAATAATTAAACTAAACTGAATGGCTGAACCATCTAAACAACTGCTAAGTCACTCATACATTGTCGACTGGCGTTCGTATCAGGCAGCAATCTACCAATGTAATACAATCCTGGTCTGAATTCGCACACAGTACTTGGGAGGACCATTTTGGCCAGTAATTTTACCAAAAACCAGAGGTAGGTCCAAAACACAGAGAAAAGTGCAAATCTACCATTACAGTTTTTATGTGTCCGTTTCACTCCTGGTTTTAGCTAAAAATACTCACCAAAATATAGCCTACAAACTCAAGCTGTTAAAACCTCAAACGGAAGCCTCAATTTCCAATTGGCCTCATCTGCAAGTAGAATTTCACTATGTTCCAACTAGCTAGATCTGTTGCATCCTCCTTTCCTGCAAGCATGCATACAGTAAAGGCAGTAACATTACTTCAGCAAGATATAAACGCATGGCTTGGTATGGTCTTTATCTGTTTACACAAGACATCAGTGAAATGTGTCACATGTTCTTTAAAAGTGAACATGCAGTAGTACCAGGTACAGGTATGTTAATTTCAGCAGTGGTTGTCATGTGTAAATATATGTTGGAGCCTGGCTAAACTTACATTATTGCAGCATCTGCCGATTGAGAGGTCTTCCCTAGAGATGAGCGAACTTACAGTAAATTCGATTCGTCACAAACTTCTCGGCTCGGCAGTTGATGACTTTTCCTGCGTAAGTTAGTTCAGCCTTCATTTGCTCCGGTGGGCTGGAAAAGGTGGATACATTCCTAGGAAAGAGTCTCCTGGTACTGTATCCACCTTTTCCAGCCCACCGGAGCACCGGAAAGCTGAACTAATTTATGCAGGAAAAGTCATCAACTGCCGAGTCGAGAAGTTCGTGACGAATCGAATTTACTGTAAGTTTGCTCATCTCTAGTCTTCCCCATAGTCGGGTTACAGATGCAAGCAGCTCATGTATACACAGACTCCTAGATCATAGTGATCTACAATAAATAATAGGCCGCTCACATAGAGGGAAGCCTGAAGTAGGTGACAGATTCTCTTAATACTGATTGAAAAGCTTTGCAAACTGTGCGTAGCTAAACCAGTATAACCTACGACATAAAAAAACTCAATCCTCAGTACTCCTGATGTTTTCAGTTTTTCCTGCATTAATATGAACAAACCACTATAAAAGAACCAGGGTTCCTAGGTTAAATGTCCACGCAGCACTCAGATATCCCCATATGATGTTACTTCCAGTAACCAAGTAATTTTGCACAGCTTATTCAGTACATTTATGGCACGGTGAAATGTTTTTAGGCATGTAAGGCAGAACAAAAACATCAGCTGTTGCATGTGTACATCTAATGTCTCTTTTAAAGTCACATATGCGGTAAAGCTTCTTGTCCCTGCTCTGTGTATCCATCGTCTCTATTGTAATCTGCCCAGACACCAAAAGATTCATGAAAGGTGGAGTTTTTCTGCGTCATGGGCATTCGCTTTTTATCCCTCGAGAAGAAGCTAAACCTAGAGAAAAAAAAGAATAAATTTGATTACATATACAGGTAAAAACAACAAATAAAATCAGGTTCACAGGTTCATTAAGTTGTGAAATAAGTTCACATTCAAAGTAAATATTTTTGTAGCCAAAAATCAGTTCCGTATATTTTTATATAAAGGGAGTTCCTTTCCTACGAGTGATCCTCAGTTAAAGGAAACCTGTCACTATGAAAATGCAGTCTAATCTATGTTAAAGAACAGAAGAGCTGAGCAAACAAATAAAGCTTTGCAGAAAAAAGACTAGGTATAACAAATAGTTTTGATTGAAATGTCAGCTTATTCTGGCCTTATAAGTCCAGAAGGCAAAGTCACTTAATCATTGAAAGGCTTCCCTGTATAAAAGAGAGAGCTGTCAATCACAATTTAGGACTGCCTACTGATCTCCTTAGGGCAAAATGAACAGAGGTTTCAATTGAATCTATCACATCTATTTGCTACTAAGAGCTGCATACACTGTTGGATAGCGGTTGGCGTATACTAACAAAATGTAGTTTTCCTGAAACTGATTGTAGTTGCCAAACTTATAAAATTGGCTTTTTATTTCTAGGCCAAGTGTCACAGACTGGCTAATCTAATTCACCCTCATCTCCCAACCACAGCTTGACTGACAGACAGTGCTCTGTACATCAATTAAGGTGGGGCTGAAATGGTGAAGATGAACAAGGAGACAGTGGCACTGAGTATCCCAACCCCCACCTCCTTGACACTTGGCTGAGAAAACCTTCAGTATACTGCCCAAATGGAGGCCAAAATAGACAATCAAAAATAGATAATGGATAATAAAATACTGTCTAGTAGTAAGCCTGCGTTCTTTTGACCATAGCAACTATTCACAGCTCAGCTTTCATTTTACCAGAGCTTGTAAAGATATGAAAGCTGAGCTGTGAATGTTACAATGGGCAACAAACCCGGATTTACTACTGGACAGTTTTTGATTATGTCCCCCATTATCTAGTGAAAATAATTTTGCTCCTGTTATTACAAAATAAAATACTTGTTAAAAATGACATCTGTAAAATTATTTTTAAAACACTGCATCAATCCAAGTGTGGAGGACAGCATGCTGTTAGGAAGCCACACTACACTGCATGCATTGTGCACATATGACCACGACACTGCATCCAAGGTAGTATCAACTGTTACATGTGTGTAAATAAATTCATATATCTAAATTTATCATTTGCCTATACTTCTCAATCAGCCATAATGTTACCCAACTAATATCTTGTAATTTGTTTATTGAATGAATAGGGATAGCAGACCTGTCAGCAGTAGAATAGGGGTATAATTAAGTGCATAGCAGGATAGATAGGGCTCCTTATCAGGATTCTGGGCATATCCTTTTTATCTCCATAGTCCTTTTCAGCGCCAGAATATAAGCCTGTGTTTTATTATGCAAATGAGACAGAAAAAAAACAGGGGGTGTTTTTTCCCAGCACAGCAAGAGCCCAAGTCCAGTCCATGTCCTTTTTATATAGTGATACTAGCGGCTGTCAGTCAATACAGTGTAGGGGGATGCAAGTAGGCCAGTGGGCGTTGATAAAGAAGACATTGGTTGGACTTGCCTGGGCTCTTGCCGTGCTAGGAAACGCCCACCTGAGCTTTTGAGCCTAATTTGCATAATAGCAAAAAAAAAAATAATCTTGTATCGCGATGCTGAAGGTAAAAAAAATTAAAGAAAAATATGAGGCTAAGTTTCCCCTTTTTATTTTTTTGCAAAAACGTCAACAAAAACACCCATTCTGCCGCATGGCTTTTTTTTTTAAAAAACACTGCGGCCAGATGTTAGCTGCAAGTCTATAAGGAACTGCAAAATGCCATATCCACCTGCCATTTTTTCACTCCTTTTTGGCGTTTTCCAAAATCACAGCATGTTGAGACTATGGTGTTTTTTGACAGAAATTGCGTTTTTCTCCCACAGAAGTCTATAGGAGTGAAAAAACGCCATGTGGGTTTTATCTTTTGCGTCTTGGCAGGTGGCTTTTTATTCTTTTTTAGACTTTAGCTATCCAAAAAAGGGATCCCAAAGCAAAAATATGTAAGTGCAGACTTTCAAAACCATTAAATGGCCCAGAATTATCAATTTGTCTAAGACAAAAATGTGTCAAATTTTTATCTTTAATTGCAACCAATCACAGTTCAGCTTGTTTTTTTTCTAAATGAACTGTGATTGGTTGCCATTTGTCTGAGACAAAAATCAGACACATTTTTGTCAAAGATTGCGCAATCTGGACTGCTGTGTGTTGCTATAATCAGCAGCAAAATCCACAAGATTTGGTGTTGATTTTTTGCTATGGAATTCTGTAAATTTTCCACATAGCACAAAGTCCACATCATTTGTGCTACATTTGTCTCTATCCTAATAATTGTGAGAAGACACGGAGTGGCAATTCTGATTGGCAGCTGGATGCATGCATTTTATTTCAACAATCCCACAATCAGCCAATCAGAATAGCACCACTAACACATATGATGGGAGAAAACACCCACTCCATGCACAAAAGTGACAAGCTCAATACAAGGGCAATGAAAAGGAGTCCTACAAGAGAGATAAGCCTGCTGATTGGCTGCAAAGTGGGATCATCTGCAATCAATCCAGCTGCTACCATGGGCATTATGGCTGTAAACATCCTGATGAAAACACAACAGACAACAAGAACATTATGGAATGCCAGAAAAGTAAAAGATAAAGCATAACGAATAATATGCACAACTGACCACAAATGGTAGAACACATGTATTATGATTATCTGTAATAAAATACTGCCTATAAAAGCATATTACACTAGGTTTACATCATGTTCAGCTGTACTGTTAGTCTGGGTTCCCATGTAATATTTAATGCACTATTTTATAACCAAAACCAGAAGTGGGTCCAAAACACAGAGCAAAAAGGTGCAAATCTTGAGGGTCGATGCATATTACAGACATTCAACTTGGAATTTCAAAGCAGAAATTCAGAAAGGAATCACATCTGCTGCTTTGTTCACACATTGGAAGTTCCGTTGCAAAAACTTTCAATGTGGAATTGGATTCCACCAAAATTAATTAACATGTTAATTATTTCGGAGGGGAAAAAAAAGGCCCATTATTTCCAAAGCTTGTTTGCGCAGAGTGTCGATTCTAGGCAGAGCGGATTCAGTATTTCCCCACTGAATTTCCAGGGGTGTGGATATTTAAAAAAAAAAAAAAAAAACTACTTGTCCAAGGGACTAAAACGGAGCACAATCTAGTTGTCCCTCATAACAATCCACTTGTCCTGGTACATAAAATAATTTCAACCAAAATAGTCTGTAAATAACTAAATAAATATCTATTTATTAATAGAAACTTAATAGGCAGACCAGTATGTCACCCCATTAGGTGGCTAGGGCCCCTGATAAGTAAGTCCGCCCCATTAAGTAGGTAGTCCCCCCTTCAGGAAGGTATGTCCCTTTATCAGGTAGGTACATCCCCTCATCAGGTAGGTAGGGCTCCCCTAGTAAGTAAATAATGCCCCAGATAGATATGTCCCCCCCAGTGGTAGGAAGGGTGGGCTCCCCCAGTAGGCAGACAGAGCCCCAGAAAGATATGTCCCCCAATAGGTAGAGCTCCCCCATATGTAGACAGGTCCGCAGATACATATGACCCCCATCAGGTAGGGCTCTTCAGTAGGTAGAAAGTAGGGATCGATGGATTATCGGTATGGCCGATAATCACGATTTTGGGCATTATCGGTATCGGCAATTACCTTGCCGATGAGCCGATAATGCCCCGCCCACCGCACCGCCCCCACCACACCGCGACCGCCCCCCCCCCCCCGACATGCCGCACCGCACCCCCCACCGCACCGGCCCCATTGCCTCCCCCATCCCCGGTTTTATAATTACCTGTTCCCGGGGCCCACGCTACTTCTTGCTCCTGCTGCGCCCTGCGTTACGCTGTGCGCAATGACGAGTGACGTGCGCGACGTGACGTCACCGCCAGTGCGCACAGTGACATATCGGTATAAGTTATCAGCTATCGGCCCTAACCTCCACAGATTATCGGTATCGGCCCTAAAAAAACTATATCAGTCGATCCCTAAAAGACACCCAGATAAATATGACCCCCGGCAGGTAGGGCTCCCATTTAAAAATGTAATCTTTATACCCCCTAAGTTTCAACCAGGGTGCATCCAGCTGTTGCAAAACTACAACTCCCAGCATGCCCGGACGGCCCTCGGCTGTCTGGGCATGCTGAGAGTTATAGTTTTGCAACAGCTGGAGGCACCATGGTTGAGAAGCACTGCCCTTAGTAGATAGGTCAGCCCCTAGTGGTAGGCAGGTCCTCCCTTATATAGTAAGTACCTCACTGCTACTTACATCTCCCTGTTCCCTGCAGGGACTTCCTGGCGCGTAGTGCGACGTCATCGAACGCGCCACGCAGAACGTCAGCGTCCCGTCGTCCTGCGCGGCATGTGCGATGACGTCACTCGTTGGGCACACCTCCGCCAGGAAGGCTCGCTATAGGCTGCAGCATACAGCTGCGGTGTATAGCAGTATAGTGACGGGGCAAGACAGTCTTTCGCCGTCATATGTGAAGTCTTCCGGCATTTAGCACTGCTTATACGATACAATTCCCACATCCCTGATTTCCTCTGTGTGCATGAGCCCTTACAATTTTTCTCAGTGTCAGTCCCAATTGTGGTTTATTTGGTAGAAATGCCAAATAAAATAACTCTAAAGAACAAATACTGACCAAAATATTACATGTGAAACCAGCCTTAAAAATGCTTTTTCTGAATGTATTTAACTGTAAACCTAAACAATTGCCTACACTGAAAAGAAAAAGTGCAAGGCACCCAGATGAAAAATCTTTCTGATATTACATAATTCATAGAAAAGTAAGTACAGATTACTAGAAGGGATGTCAGAAGCTGCCTAAATACTCAAATTATAGGATACACAGGTTGATGTCATCCTTTACTAACAGTTCTGCAATAAATACCGTTCTATGTTTCATAGCGTGCAACATAAGATGCACACACTGATTTTTTTTAAGGATACTGTTTATTATCTAGCTCCCTTCTATTTATTTTATTTGAAAGAGATTATCCCAAATATTCTTCTAAAAACATCTGATTTACAATTCAGTGTGGAAATAGCCTGTTACAAGCTGAATGAACATCCCAAGTGGAAGCCTGAGGTGTCCTCATGCGTAGCATGTTATTTAAAGGGGTACTCCGCCCCTAGACATCTTATTCTCTATCCAAAGGATAGGGGATAAGATGTCAGACCGCCGCGGTCCCGCTGCTGGGGACCCCTGGGATCCCCACTGCGGCACCACGCTATCATTACAGCACAGAGCGAGTTTGCTCTGCACGTTATGATGGGCGGTACAGGGGCCGGATCATCGTTACGTCACAGCTCCGCCCCTCGTGATGTCACGGCCCGCCCCTTTCAATACAAGTCTATGGTCGTCACGCCCCCCTCCCATAGACTTGCATTAAGGGGACGGCCGTGATGTCACGAGGGGCGGCGCCATGACGTCACGCTGCTCCGTCCCCCGTATCGCTCTTCATTACGCACAGAGCGAACTCGCTCTGTGCTGTAATGAGAACGAGGTGCCGCAGCGGCGATCCCCGGGGTCCCCAGCAGCGGGACCGCGGCGGTCTGACATCTTATCCCCTATCCTTTGGATAGGGGATAAGATGTCTAGGGGCGGAGTACCCCTTTAAAGGGGTACTCCGGTGGAAAACTTTTTTTTTTTTTTAAATCAACTGGTGCCAGAAAGTTAAACAGATTTGTAAATTACTTCTATTAAAAAAAATCTTAATCCTTCCAGTACTTATTAGCTGCTGAATACTACAGCGGAAATTCTTTTCTTTTTGAAACACAGAGCTGTCTGCTGACATCATGAGCACAGTGCTCTCTGCTGACATCTCTGTCCATTTTAGGAAATGTCCAGAGCAGCATATGTTTGCTATGGGGATTTTTTCCTATTCTGGACAGTTCCTAAAATGGACAGAGATGTCAGCAGAGAGCACTGTGCTCATGATGTCAGCAGACAGCTTTGTGTTTCAAACGGAAAAGAATTTCCACTGTGGTATTCAGCAGCTAATAAGTAAAGGAAGGATTAAGATTTTTTTAATAGAAGTAATTTACAAATCTGTTTAACTTTCTGGCACCAGTTGATAAAAAAAAAAAAAGTTTTTCACTGGAGTACCCCTTTAACCATGTGTAATTCAGATCTGCACTTGAAAAATGTATGTCTAGTGCAAGCGAATGTTAGAAACTTATTATTAGGAAAAAAAAATCCCCTTTTCTTCACAGATAAAGCTCCTTTACTCTTCCCTTCCCTTTTGCTCCTTTTTCATTTAGAAAAAAAAATGTAATAAAAAAAAATGCTGATATCTTCTGAGCTGTATCACTCATAATGTGCCCATCTACCAGGCTATTTTAAAGGAGTACTCCGGTGCACACTTTTTTCATGTTATCCCGTCCGGGCTGCAAAATAAAAGAAAACACACTTTATCTTACCTGCCAACGAGCCCCCGGAGCTCCGGTACAGGTGTTCGGTCCCCGGGCTGTATTCTTCTTACTTCTGGTTAGCCCGGCACGTCACACAGAGCTTCAGCCTATCACCGGCTGCAGCGATGTCCCGCCTCGGCCAGTGATCGGCTGAAGCTCCGTGTGACGTGCCGGGCTAACAGGTAGTAAGAAGAATACAGCCCAGGAACCAAACACCTGTACCGGAGTGTACTGGAGCTCCGGGGGCTCATTGGCAGGTAAGAGAAAGTGCGTTTTCTTTTATTTTGCAGCCCGGACGGGATAACATGAAAAAAGTGTGCACCGGAGTACTCCTTTAATGTTGTTGCCCTTCTATAGATGATATTACACATATTTTTACATGTCCCAAACACGTTAGGTTTTGGAAAAGAGTGTTTTAGCCTTTTTTGGTAGCATCATACATAAGGACCCTAAGTTAGCCTTGCTACATTTAAAACTGGTCCAACTCAGCCATGCAGAAACCAAACTAGCTATATTTGCTTTTTAACAGCTTAAAAGACTATAGAATTTCACTTCAAACCTGCCTATGTACTTACATACACCCTTGTAAATCGCCCCTTTTTTTTTTGTTTTGTTTTTGTTTATTTTGCCCTTCTCTTTTCAGCCAAGATGACCTTTATATTAAAGGGGTTCTCCGGTGCTTAGACATCTTATCCCCTATCCAAAGAATAGGGGATAAGATGCCTGATTGCGGGGAGTCCCGCCGCTGGGGACCCCCGTGATCTTGCACGTGGCACCCCGTTTGTAATCAGTCCCCGGTGCGTGTTCGCTCCGGGTCTGATTACCGGCGACCACAGGGCCAGGGACAGCTATCACGCCCCCTCCCGTAGGCTTGCATTGAGGGGCGGAGAGTGACGTCACACGCCGTCGGCCCTGTGGTTGCCGGTAATCAGACCCGGACCGAACACGCTCCAGGGACTGATTACAAACGGGGTGCCGCGTGCAAGATTACGGGGGTCCCGCGATCAGGCATCTTATCCCCTATCCTTTGGATAGGGGATAAGATGTCTAAGCACCGGAGAACCCCTTTAAGCCTCCTTGGTTCTCATTTAGAGCCTTTGGAAACTTTGTATCACTATAGAATTGACTAATGTTCTCATTGTCTTGTTTTGTCTCTTGAGTTCTTTTCTACATCAGCATGCATGATTCACTATTCCTGTTATATACTATATCCTAATGAATTTTCTATTTTCGATAAACATTACAGATGAGAAAAAATGCTGAAATCTTGAGACAAATCTACTCACTAAAAAGGATCATAGAAGTCTATGTAGAACGGAGGAGGGAGCTGCAGTATAAGACTGGCAAAGAGAAGCTGCTGAAACCTCTAGTAAGTATTATATTTCAATCAAAGGCTTAATTCACGTCTCAGTGCTGCTCTATAGTGTCCTCCATGCTGCTGCTTATACTGCTTAGTATTGCTCTATACTGTCGTTAATGCTTAGTGTGTGCTATAGACATATGAGAGAGCAGAATATCCCCTTTGTCAAGGCAGTAAATGGGAGACATCATAGCAACTACTAGCTCAGGGACAACTAAAAATTAGAGATGGAGTCTGCAGAGATTTGAACTGGTGAAAAATACCATATACATGTTGGCCAGAAATAGTGCTGCTCCTGGTGTACACACAGGACAGCTTATCCTGACATACAATTAATCTTTCAGTCTATCCAAATTTACTAAACTTGACCAAAACGATCTCCTCTGAAAGAAACCACAAATAACCCATTGATATTTAAAAAAAATCCCATATTTTAAAAATGCATCAAAAATCTGTATGTGATATCCTGTGGATTGCCAAATGTTGGCACCCCTAAAATTTTTCAAGAAAATTAAGTATTTCTCAGAGAAAAGGATTGCAGTAACACATATTTTGCTATACACGTTTATTCCCTTTGTGTGTATTGGAACTAAACCAAAAAAGGGAGGAAAAAAAGCAAATTGGACATAATGTCACACCAAACTCCAAAAATGGGCTGGACAAAATAACACTGTACAGTGCGATCCAAAATCCATTGGTAATCCTCAGATTTCATGATGCCTTGCACACATTCAAGCACCCAGTGCCAGAGGCAGCAAAACAACCCCAAAACATCATTGAACCTCCACCATATTTCACTGTAGGTACTGTGTTCTTTTCTTTGTGGGCCTCATTCCATTTTTGGTAAACAGTAGAATGATGTGCTTTACCAAAAAGCTCTATCTTGGTCTAATCTGTCCACAAGACGTTTTCCCAGAAGGATTTTGGCTTACTCAAGTTCATTTTGGCAAAATGTAGTCTTGCTTTTTTATGTCTCTGTGTCAACAGTGGGGTTGTCCTGGGTTTCCTGCCATAGCGTTTCATTTCATTTAAATGTCTACGGATAGTTTACGCTGACACTGATGCTTCCTAAGCTTGCAGGACAGCTTGAATATCTTTGGAACTTGTTTGGGGCTGCTTATCCACCATCCAGACTATCCTGCGTTGACACCTTTCATCAATTTTTCTCTTCCGTCCACGCCCAGGGAGATTAGCTACAGTGCCATGGGATGCAAACTTCTTTAATGTAGCGCACTGTGGACAAAGGCAAATCTAGATCTCTGGAGATGGACTTGTAACCTTGAGATTGTTGATATTTTTCCACAATTTTGGTTCTCAAGTCCTCAGACAGTTCTCTTCTCCTCTTTCTGTTGTCCATGCTTAGTGTGGCACACACAGACACACAATGCAAAGACTAAGTGAACTTCTCTCCTTTTTATCTGCTTTCAGGTGTGATTTTTATATTGCCCACACCTGTTACTTGCCCCAGGTGAGTTTAAAGGAGCATCACATGCTTGAAACAATCTTATTTTTCCACAAATTTGAAAGGGTGCCAATAATTTTGTCCAGCCCATTTTTGGAGTTTGTCCAATTTGCTTTTTTCCCTCCCTTTTTGGTTTAGTTCCAATACACACAAAGGGAATAAACATTTACGACCATGACTATATGTTAATATGTGGTCTGTATATGACCTTAAAATAACTTTTCTACTACTATGCCTCACAAAAGCAAATGGATTATGAGGTGTATATACTTACTCCTTTATTGTAATAACTACAATTTGCATGTTGCACATCTAGAATCTATTTCATATAAACTGCCATAAACAAATCTATATCACTCAATTGGCAAGCCTAGATACTGTCATTAGATTGGCACATTTGTTGTGTTTACCGACTGTGTTTACTCCCAAACAGTAGGCAAAGATGACCGAGAGGACGATACGCAAAGTATCTGTAATATATTAAAGCGCAACTGTCATGAAATGTTGGTGCAATAACCTGCACACAGCCTTTGTACTGTGTGCAGGTGATGTGTATTGCAATATTTTTACCTGAAATCTGCAGGCTTTCATGACTGCAAAAAAGGCTTTTATTCAAAGCCACTGACGGTCGGATAGGCGAGGTACGTGATGCCCACCGCCGCCACGCCCACCCCCCACTAGGTGCAGAGAGGAAGCGCGCTCTCTGCAAGTAGCACTGCGCAGGCCCACTGAGGAGTAAGACGGCGGCGAGAGTGAGCGCTTGCTGGATGACACACAGCGGTGAGCAGGTTAGATTAGCTGAAGGGTGCATGCGCTGGGACCTGTGTGTCAATCACACAGAGGTCCCAGTGCGGACATACGGGGTAGGCGTGGGGGTGGGCGTGGTGGCGGCGGGGCATCACGTACCTCGCGCCACGCCTATCCGACCGTCAGTGGCTTTGAATAAAAGCCTTTTTTGCAGTCATGAAAGCCTGCAAATTTCAGGTAAAAATATTGCTATACACACCACCTGCACACAGTACAAAGGCTGTGTGCAGGTTATTGCACCAAAATTTCATGACAGTTGCGCTTTTAAAAGGTCTCTATACAAGGCCTCTAGTTGGGAAGATTTTATTATACTGTATCTACCTTATTTAACAAAATGTTGGACATCAAGGCTTTTTTTATATATAAAATGTAGTTTATCTGTAGAAGTATCCAACATACAAGTGCACCCCTATAAACATTCTTAATCCCTGTCACCTTGGCTAAGCATAACTGCATTCTATGACGCAGATATTGCACATATGTGACCAATGGATAATGAGTTAAATATCCATTTCCTATAAACTTAGATGTTCTATTTTGGCCTGAAATCTATAGACACCTGCTAAGCCTACAGTGCATTGAAAGCAGACGTTTTCTTGTCTTAGGTCATGGGTTGCATCCTGCATATACTGTGTGATCCACAATAATGCAATTTAGGCTGCTGAAAACTTTACATTTTCATGTCTAGTAATTAAATCCTTCTCTATCCTATATGTGAATGCCACCTTTGGGACCCACATGGTTATTAAATGTGGTAAATGAATAACACTTTTACAAACAGCTGTGTAAAAGTGTTAAAAAGGACACAACATAAGGATGACACACTGATGAGACACATCAGGATCATGCAGTTTCAGTACATGCTCATTGATTATGGAAACCATAATGGAAGGCCTTGTTACCTGGAGAATTCGATCACAGAGAGGACATAGATAACCCATGATGAGAAAACAAGCAAAAAACTGTATACTGTGTGGAACTCATCGCTACAAAAAATGAAAAGAACTTGACATATCCCCGACTTTAAAGATTGTTACTTTCAGTGGTTTACAATATCATTTAGGGAAATAAGGTAAGTAAAATAATAAGAATAAATATATACACTGCACTATTCCCCCCCTCCACCCCCCCCCCCCCCCCAATGTGTCTGCTTTTCTCTGTAGGGCATGTGTTCTTTCAATATATAAATTAATTAATAAGAATTATTTTTTGTTTAGTAACAACGCTTCACTATTACTCTGTTCTTATGTAATTTACTTCTTCTTTAACGGGGTTGTGCGCTGCCCTGACTTTCGGAGCTCCGCTCACAGCGTCCGGAAGTTTGTTACTCCGAACACTGTGTGCGGGCTTTCGTGTTCGCAGCCGCCGGGCGTGACGTCATGCCCGGCCCCTCGCGACGTCTCGCCCGCCCCCTCAACGAAGGTCTATGGGAAGGGGGCGCGACCGCTGTCACGCCCCCTTCCCATAGACTTTGGTAGAGGGGGCGGGCGAGACGTCACGAGGGGGCGGGCAAGGGGCCGGGCGTGACGACACGCCCGGCGGGCGCGAACACGGAAGCCCGCACACACCGTTCGGAGTAATCAACTTCTGTACGCTGTGAGCGGACCTCCGAAAATTAGGGCAGCGCACAACCCCTTTAAAGAAATGCTCCAGAAATGCTTTTAGAGCTTTTCCCACCACAGCAGAGCTGCACAAAATTGATCATCCTGCTGCACCTTCTTGATAAATAAGATACACGCTAGTCAAACCTACCACACAAATAAACGTGGGAAAATAGCTCTACTGCAGACATTCTTTGATAAATCTGGGCTATAATGCTAAGTTAGCAGCAATATTCTTGCAGTGCAATTTGTTTAATCCCAGTTTAGCTGTATTTCATTACTACAGCTGGATCACGTGACCACTAGCATGACAGCCAAAATTTACATGGTCTAATGTGTAGGCAGAATGTCAGTTTTTTCTGTGTGGCTAACTTCTTGTGAACTACATGTTTAGATAATCACCTGTCAGCTCTCAGACCCCTCCCCACCAAGCTCCACCCTACTTGGTCCTTTGTTTGTCCCTCAATCTAAAAAGTGCAGCCAAATATGTAATTTCTTGGTTATATATCTATAGACCATGAGTGCAGTGATATAGAAGGTGAGCCCCTATAAAGATTAGCTCCAGTTATACAACTTTTATGTGCACAGAACCGACAGTATATTTCTTGGTGATGCAGTTTGACACTGCTCTACCCTGCTTCTTGCTTGTAAGAGCTGACAGGGTGTAACCTACAACAAGGGGACAAGCTGAAGGTACCACATAAAGGTACACTTATTAACTATAGTGTGAGTTAGGGCACAGAAGTTCTATGTCACTGTTTTATCACCTACTGCACCTAGCTAGGACTCCGAGCAAGTAAAGGAATGAGACTCTAGACCAGTGGTCTTCAACCTGCGGACCTCCAGATGTTGCAAAACTACAACTCCCAGCATGCCTGGACAGTCGTTGGCTGCCTGGGCATGCTGGGAATTGTAGTTTTGCAACATCTGGAGGTCTGCAGGTTGGAGACCACTGCTCTAGATCCTCAATCTCCACAAAGTCAGATGCATTATGGGAAATGTAGGCAGTATTAGGAGACCCATATCAAATAGGAAGAAGGAATCAAGATGGCAGACAACCCACAAAAGGTATACACAAGAGCCTTAACATTATTCTTTAATAATGGCCTATATTTACTGTATCTATGATTGTATTCAGGTATATAACACCAATATATTCTGCAGAGTTGAACAGAGATTATGAAATCTGACATATCCTCATTGGGGCTCACAATCTAACCTCAGTTTTGGAGAGTGGGGGGAAATCCGAGTATGCAGAATCCCATGCAAACATGGAGATTAAATACAAGTACCAGCAGATGTTGCCCAGGTTGGATTTAAATCCAGGAACCCGGGGCTGCAAGGCAATAACGATAACAACTTGAGCAACCATATAAGTACAAAGATATCCAGGGACCAGAGTATAAATATGCCACTTAACTTCAAAGCAACACTCAAATATGAGATTTACACCTACTATCAAAATTATTCAATTTACAAGCAATCCGGGATGAATGTACTAAAACCATAACTTTTGTACTATAACCATAACAATGTAAGACTGCAAAATCTAATAGTTAGGCTAAAAAATGAAGGGATCTGTGGCCACCAAATACTGTCAGTGCGAGAGTACAACAAAGAACACAAAGTTATATCCTACGCTACCAGCTATACTGCCATTTCAACTAAAGTAGAAGGACAGTTTAGTTATCACTCCCTTCTGATGTCACCATTGAACTACAAGTCTTAGTATTTAAACCTTCTTGGGGAACCTTCTTTTAGCGTACAACTTACAATGACGAAGAAATATACATACATTATTCAAGAAGGTTTCTGCACAGTGAGGGGGAAGGTTAGGATTTTCTGTTGCATATATAAACTTTTTTTTTTTGTCAGCGAACGGGGCTCCATAATTTTTTATTTAACTTAAGTAGGTAACATACTGTTAGGTTCTGTTCACATCAGGTGTCAGAGCTCCGTTATGGAGCCCTGTTCTCTGATTCTGCTGAAATGACGGGAAAAAAATGCTCTTTAATGATTTCTCCATCTGTGTTGTGATTCTATTTATAACATGCTGGCATGTGGCCATACAGTGTCACTCCAAAGCACACTAGTTCCTAGCATGCTACATGCTAGTTCCTAGCATGTAGCATGTAGCATCTATGGAAGATGCTAAGCGACACAACAGTCACATCCTTCCCACTGATCAATACAAGGAGGGAGCACTGATCAAGGGGGCGGAGCAACAGTAATATGCTCACCAGGGTAGAAGTAATCTAACAGGTAACAGTAGGTCACCTACTTTATAATTTTAATATTTTCTGGGGGGGGGGGGGGAATGTTCAGAGCACAGCCAATCTCTTAAGATTGAAAGAAAACCACCCCCTCTGTGGCCTTAGAATGTGAAATTTGTGTCATAAAACTTTTAATAAAATTAATTTAATAAATGTAGCTCATAATTTAGTCCCTATTAAAAGTCAGCATAGACCGCATACATCTCGAGTCTCAAAGTCACAAATTTTAGCAGTTTACTGCAAAATACACAGTGTAATTTAATGATAAATTCCCCCTGTACTTTTCATACAACATGCTATACTTTGCAGCGAGGCTACGATGACCAAACATAACTTTTAAAACTGACACAATTAGTGCACATTAAAGGTTTATCCCAGTGTTAAAAAAAAATAAATTACATTTTGCTGGGGCTGCAATACAAATGAAAAAAAGAAAAGTGCTGCTGCTCCTTCCAGTCCCCCACTGCTTACTAGTTCTTCTTCTTGCACCAGAGATAAGAAATCGTAGTAAGACCTTCTTGCTCAGCCAATCACCGGCCAGGATGTGATACCGCTGCAGCCAGTGATTGATTGAGCGGGCCAGGTTCTGCTCTAACCTTCCTTCTCATAAGCAGGGAGAAATTAGCTACAGAGGACCGGGGTAGATAAGTATCACTTTCTTTAAATTTAAACTTAATTTTTTTAAAGCAGCACATTGGTTTAAAATGTTTATAAATTTTTTTTTTAACCGACTAAGCAAATATTTATCATTTTTTTAAATTCATCTTTAGAAAAAATGTAATTTGTATATCTCAATTTATTAATATTCTGTTTACAAATTTTTCTAACAGAAACAACAAAACATATATAAAGAACAAAATATTTATTAAAACACTTACAGCCTTTTGATACCAGACTCCTGTGGGTTGGGAGGTCTGGGGTTAATTACTGGGGATGATTGTGGAACCTTGTTTTCCTCCTCTGTTTCCTCGCTGAAGAAGAAAAAAATAAAAGGGACCACATCACGTTAGAGTAATAACAGTATGTGACAATAGAATGCATACCCTGCACTTACAGGGGTTGTCTGGGGATTAAAAAAATTATACATAACAGGGGTTGCCATAAAAATATAAAAAGAAGTGACAATATTAATGAAAATTAAAACACACATGTAGACCTTCACTCTTTTGGTCCTATAACATCCTATGCACAGAATTCAGTGATTAATCCCCTTACTTTAAAATACCTTTTGTAATAGGCAAGTTCCTCCTGCAGCATAAAGACTTTGGATTTTAATTCATTTCTTTCATGCAAGACGTCTCTCAGTTCTTGCAATGTAAACCTAGGCCGATTGGAGTCTTTAAGGTCCATAGATAGTTTCTCGGGGTCAAAAATACATTCTTCATTTATGGCTTCAGTCTACAAAAAGAGCAAAACACACTGAGGTTTATGCCATCCAATAATTCACTGGATTGGCACGACTTTAGTTCAGCTTTTCTTGGAGATGTTCGCCTTATGTTCAAGATCACAGTACCGATTTCTGATTTGTGTCTCACCTTAAAGGGGTAATAAACCTTCATAAAAAAATGATTCATTCTCACTTGAGACTTAGAGAAGCCTGGATGCAAGAAGCCTCATTAATGTCAGTCACGGAAAAAGTGGCTGTAACCCACTGAGAACACTGAACACTTTCTAGCTGGGTATACACTCAATAGACACCTTCTGGCCTCATTTAGATAAGGGAGATTATATAATTACCGTATTTTTCGTGGTGTAAGACGCACTTTTTCTTCTGGGGGGGGGGGGGGGGGGAAGTTGGTGCGTCTTATACAGCAAATATACATTAAAACCTGTCCTATCGCGGCAGTCCCTGCGGCCATCAACGGCCGGGGACCCACGGCTAATACAGGACATCACCGATCACGGTGATGCCCTGTATTAACCCTTTAGACGCGGCGATCAAAGCTAACCGCCGCGTCTGAAGCGAAAGTGACACTAACCCAGCTACTCAGTCGGGCTGTTCTGGACCGCTGCAGTGAAATTGCGGCGTCCCGTAGAGCTTACAGGACACCGGGAGGGACCTTACCTGCCTCCTCGGTGTCTGCTCCGTGCCGGGATCCCCTGCATGGCCGGTGCTCTCCTTCGTCGTCATCACGTCGTCGTGCACGCCGTCCCGTCATCCAATAGGAGAGGCGTGCGTAGCGACGAGATGGCAGCGACGGAGAACGAGGATACCGGGCAGCAGAGACGTTCCGGAGCGACGGTGACACCCCGGGGATGCGGCGACAGCGACGGAGGGCGACATCCAGGGCAGCGGTAACGGGTCAAAAGCGGCGGGGACACGTGAGTATTACCTCCTATACCAGTGGTCTTCAACCTGCGGACCTCCAGATGTTGCAAAACTACAACTCCTGGCATGCCCGGACAGCCAACGGCTGTCCGGGCATGCTGGGAGTTGCAGTTTTGCAACATCTGGAGGTTCGCAGGTTGAAGATCACTGTCCTATACTTTACATTGTATTTGGTTCAGAATCTTTTTTTTCTAGATTTTCCTCCTTTAAAATTGGGTGCGTCTTATATGCCGGAGCGTCTTATATGGCGAAAATACAGTATATTTTATATAGGTATGCTGCCTTACTGGGGACAAACAGGCATACACATACAAAAGGTCTTCCTAGGAACACTATAGGAATGGCAAAAATCTAACGACAGGTTTCCACTTAAGAAATATTGTAGCAATGCAGTTGAAGAAAAGTCTCCAGGGACTAGAACGCTGTAGTAGTCTTTGGGCTCTCTTACCTTCTCCTTTTTCTCTTCACCATTTTGTACTGGCTCTCCTTTCAACCTGTCCCTCAGTTTTGCAATCTCCATTCTCATATTACCAGACTCCTGCTCCTTGGCTTGCAGATATGCCTCCAGCTCTACTTTCTGCTCAATGAGCGATTTTCCTTGTGCCTCTACCACATTAATGCGATGTCGCAGGTCATGGTTAATCTTCATCAGGCGATTCTGCTGCTGTTGTAACTAGAGTTTGTCCAAAAAGACATATTACATCTGTATAATCTATATTTTTGATAAAATTACAATTAGTTTATATTTAATTCCATCAGGTAGCAGTATCCTTGGATATTCTTTATCAGAGACCTGAAGGAAAGAAGTAACGCAGGCATAAACAAACTCTAAGTTTGTTCATTTTCTTATACTAAGAAAACAGGCAAAATTAAAGTACATTTGCGGTCACCACCTAAGTACACTGATGACATGCTGGTAGCACACCATTCACTCTGACGTTTACCAGACCAGGAAGAGCGTGAAAGGCTTTCCTGTGAAAGAGCTTACAGACATATGCCATTGTATATGCAAATAAGCTTACATGTTAACATAAGTATATCACGTATAACATGGCCTCATCTATATATAAAAGCCCTCCTCATTGCCACTAGAGATGAGCGAACTTACAGTAAATTTGATTCGTCACGAACTTCTCGGCTCGGCAGTTGATTACTTATCCTGCATAAATTAGTTCAGCTTTCAGGTGCTCCGGTGGGCTGGAAAAGGTGGATACATTCCTAGGAAAGAGTCTCCTAGGACTGTATCCACCTTTTCCAGCCCACCGGAGCACCTGAAAGCTGAACTAATTTATGCAGGAAAAGTCACAAACTTCTGCCGAGCCGAGAAGTTCGTGACGAATCGAATTTACTGTAAGTTCGCTCATCTCTAATTGCCACCAAAAGGATGTACAGTGGGCATAAAAGAAAACAACAATAAGGAATGCAGACTTTCCATATGGGCAATGGTCCTGGTACCCTTAAAGGGGTACTCTGCCCCTAGCATCTTATCCCCTATCCAAAGGATAGGGGATAAGATGTCAGATCTCCGCTGCAGCACCCCGCTATCATTACTGCACAGAGCAAACTCACTCTGTGTGTAATGACCAGCAATACAGGGGCCGGAGCATTGTGACATCATGGCCCGCCCCCGCAATACAAGTCTATGGGAGGGGGCGTGGTGGCCATCACACCCCCTCCCATAGACTTGTATTGAGGGGGCGGGACGTGACATCACCATGCTCTGGCCCCTGTAGCGCCGGTCATTACGCACATAACGAGAGAGTTTGCTCTGTGCAGTAATGATAGCGCGGTGCTGCAGTGGAGATCCCTGGGGTCCCCAGCGGCGGGACCCCGCGATCTGACATCTTACCCCCTAGGGGCGGAGCACCCCTTAAAGGAGACCCATATAATACATGTGGCAGTAAGGGGGGGGCATCTATAACAGATTCTGCATCAGAGTCCAGAAGTCTGATGTTATGTCTCTCATGCAGTCATTATTCGTGATCAAATAATTAATAAATAAATAAGTCATTTACTAGTAATAATGGGAGACCAAGTGCATTTAGTTAGAAATAGTAAAATAAATTCACTACTCTTTTCTAGGCCAATTCATTCAGACCTAACAGGAACAGACAGAATTAAAAGCTTTATGATCATACAATGGGTCTGTCTGTATATTTTTAAGACTTCAACCTAAAAAAAGAGTCCAAAAGATGGCTCCTCTAAATAAGTAGAAAAGGGGTCTAAAAAGACAGAAGACCAAATATGTAAACCTACAATACGCTACGAAAGAGCGTAAACCTTGTGCCCCAATAATGAAGTATAAACAGTATAAAAATATATATATAAATTTTATTAGGTACCAAAACATAAATTAAAAATATATAATATAAAATAGGAACAGGAAAATTCGTGCACAATCAATGTAAATCCATAGATATAAGTTAATATAAAAAATTCATCTCAATTTACAGCATGTAATAATTGATAAAAATAAATATAAAAGCAGGATAAAAAAGTATATAAAGGGAGAGTTGGGTCCGGTAAATAAATTAAGGTGTATATATATGTATTAAATCTATATGTACATACAGAAGATAGGATAAGTGTACAGAAGGAACTAAGAATAAAGTGCAAGTGCTAAAAAACTGTAAACACTTCTTACATAGTGAAAAAATATATCACACAGTGAATAACTAAGCAAAGTGCAACGCGCTAGGAAAGCAGTGGTGTTAAAGCAATATAACATGTGACGTGTAAAATGCAGGAACAGAAGTGCACTCCTCGAGAAAGCCCGGTTGCGGGCGGAACGCGTTGGAGACTCATAGCAGGTGTAGGGTCCAGTCCGGTATCTATATGTCTTCTGCCTTCTATTTCATCTAACTGTTATTCCCATTGTGCACTTCTGTTCCTGCATTTTACACGTCACATGTTATATTGCTTTAACACCACTGCTTTCCTAGCACGTTGCACTTTGCTTAGTTATTCACTGTGTGATATATTTTTCACTATGTAAGAAGTGTTTACAGTTTTTTAGCACTTGCACTTTATTCTTAGTTACTTCTGTACACTTATCCTATCTTCTGTATGTACATATAGATTTAATACATATATATACACCTTAATTTATTTACCGGACCCAACTCTCCCTTTATATACTTTTTTATCCTGCTTTTATATTTATTTTTATCAATTATTACATGCTGTAAATTGAGATGAATTTTTTATATTAACTTATATCTATGGATTTACATTGATTGTGCACGAATTTTCCTGTTCCTATTTTATATTATATATTTTTAAGACTTGCCTAAATTCCAAAGGTTTACATAGGTAACAAGTTACAATTTCCTTCATAAACAGAAACCTAGAAAATGAACTAAGACTTCTCCCAATACTCACCGCTTCTACATCTTCATTCTTTAGAACAAGTTCTCGGTCTTTGGCTCTTATTTCATCTCTTTGCTTGTCCACCACTTCCTTCAGCTTTTTCATCACTTGTCTTTCTCTTTCTGACATGCCTGGAATTGTCAAAGACAATAGTAAAAGTAGACAGTTCTGCAATGCTCATACCATGCCAAATCTCTAGAGGATGTACCCAGAAAGTACTCCTAGAACTGTTATATTGTTTGACTGTAGGCCATAGAATAATGTTGTCATACTATAAACCTACCACTACTATGTTAAAAGAAATTATGGGGTTGTTATGGGGTAATTATGAGGTTGTTTCAAGACCAAAACTCCTGTCTATATTCACTATTAAAGCAAACGGACACCATAGAGGGGTCACTTTTATGTGCCAGAACTGAGAGCTCAACAAGAGCTCTGGCAAATCCATGGATAGCCACTATAAAGCTGCAATGTGATGCTACATTTGCCCTGTCGTGGCCACTGCAGTAAAAATGTGTGGCTACCCCATTGCTTCCCCTCACAGTCAGGCAAATTCGTTTTTAAATGGAGATCTTTTACTTTTGCTGTGTATGGTGCAGCTGAGCGCCAATGGATAATTTGGGCTTTCTAAAGTAAACTATAGCAAGTCTGTATTTTCCCACCAATAATTTCTGCTATTCCACTGTGACGTGTAAGAGAACCGACCAAATATAATTTACCCATAGAAAATGTACATACCGTGTTTCTCCAAAAATAAGACAGGGTCTTATATTAATTTTAGTCCCAAAAAAAACAAAACAAAAAAAACACACTAGGGCTTATTTTCAGGGTAGGGCTTTATTTATGGGGGGCTGCAGGAGTGTAAAGGATAGGGGGCTGTGGGGGGATGGGGGGCTGTAACAGTGTGGAGGATGGGGGGCTGTAGCAGTGAGGAGGATGGGGGGCTGTAGCAGTGTGGAGGATGGGGGGCTGTGGGAGGATAGGGGCTATAGCAGTGTGGAGGATGCCGCACACCCCCCCCCCCATCTTCCACACTGCTACAGCCCCCCATCCTCCCACAGCCCCCCATCCTCCCCACTGCTACAACCCCCCCATCCTCCACACTGCTACAGCTGGGGGTGGGTCTGCGGGCATTACTTGCGGCCATGGTCCGGATCTAGACTGCGGTCCGCCAGTTGATTACCCCTGGCCTAGGTCTTATTTTCGGGGTAGGGCTTATATTTCAGTCCACCCTGATAGGGCTTAGTTTCGGGGTAGGGTTTATTTTCGGAGAAACACGGTATTTATGGACATATTCTATGTAGAAAAGAAAATGTTTAGAAATTGTACTCTTATTAGTGGGCATAAATGGTTTAGAAAACTCGGAATGTACAGCAAATGTAATTTATTCATTCCATTTTAAGTACATATGCCAAGAAGAAAGTAAAGTACCTATGAATGGAATTAGCAGGGCTAAGAGCTCCGGAAACATCTTGCTGACAGGTTAGCACACAGCAGGTTGTCACAATGGTCGAATAGATATTAAAGTTCCTGATTCATTCTTTTACATTTTCTGAACAAGATTTTTATAGACACATTTCTAGGTACAATGGTGGTGGCTGGGATAATAGCCTTGTAATTTATCTATCCTGCACCCCAACATAGTGCACATTTACAAAAAAAAAATATAAAAAGTATATTTCACTTCTGAAGTCTTCCTTCTCTACAATACTTACAGATAAAAGAAATATAAATGGAACAGATCTAATTGGTGGTTAGGAGTCTTTCAGCCGACAGCTACCCCTCTTGAGCCCTATACTTTAGCGTCCTTATGATAAAACTTAGCTGCCAGGGCAAAGGAACCTGCGCTGCTGTTGTAAGGACACATGGGGAAAGAAAGCTCTTCTTATACTCTCTGATAACTGAGCACAGACATGAAATTATGTGATACAGATTATTTATCAGGTGTGATCATTTCCACTGTTATGTTCCACTCTTTTAGACTTCTATCCCTGCGGTAGGACTCCAGCCAATCCCACTGACTCATCTGTCTTCCCTATTAGCAGGAAAGGCTTCACTATTTCCAGCTCTAGCTGTTCTATTCTAAGGGAATAAATGGACATGAGAGGTATTCCTGTCTGGAACACATTAATGTCTGCAAGAAGATGTGCTATATTTAAAGGGAATGTGTCACCTAGATTTTTTTTTACAACCCCAGGGGTTGGAGCTGGTATGTGTTGGGCAGCATACATGGCAGGAGGTTCTATGGTTTTCAGCTTTTTTCCTTGATATTTCTAGCTCTTTTTGGTCCATTTTCATTCTCGTATGCATGTGTCTTGTAAATTATTGCTATATTACATTTGTGGTCATACCAATGTACCTTGGATGCATTCTTGGAGACCTAGTAGCTATCTTTATATGGAATAACTTACCCTGTAATCCATGTATATCTGCCACCCATGCCATCTCTACTCTTCTGTACCTGTCATTTCAGTGCCTTTTTTTTACATTTCTATGCTAGGATTTTAAATGTCTGTCAGATTTTGATATATGTTCAAGAAACGAAATATTTTACATGATTGGCTCTTTTGTTGGTGTGTATGTCTTGAAGGGATCCAATTGTGGCATTTTGATAATAGCCGGTTCTTTATTGGAGGTATAATGAAAGGTGATGTTCACAAAAACTATTTTGCACCTTATACAACCTTTCAAAATGAGCATAATTTCTGACAACCAGCTGAATTTGGCAGCTAACAGGTGCAGCAAGGAAACCCCTGTCTGGTTATATCTTATAAATATCTATGCAAAGTGTAGTACCAGTTACTTGCTACCATTTATACTTTGCCATGTATGCCAGTGTGCTTTTAAGGGAGAAATACACCGAACCTCTGTTCCATTAGGGTGTGTTCACACGCTAGTAACTAACAGCGGATTTTCCGCTGGGGGAAATCCGCTGCGAGTTAAGCTACCATTGATTTAAATGAGTCCACAAATAGTCCGCAATAGTGTCAGATTTGGGGACTGTCCACGGACCTATTCAAATGAATGGTAGCGTAACTCGCAGGGGATTTCCCGCAGCGGAAAATCCGCTGCTAGTTACTAGCGTGTGAACGCACCCTAAAAGGGGTTATCCAGGATTAAAAAAACAGGTGATTTCTACAAAGCACAGCCCACCTAACTTCTGTGGAATTATCTGAGGACAGGGGTGGTGAAAATCCATTTAATTGCAAAAAATAGCTAACACATTAGGACCACAAAATGCCAGAATCCCTGTGACTAAAACTAAAATAATAAACAAAACTTAGGTTATTGCTCTATTTTTTGGTCTACCAATATGGTATTAATTCCATTTAGATCCTTCCCATTGCAGTGATTATGCGTCATTTTAATAAATCAGACTGTTATGGACTTGGCGATCTTGATTAAATAGGTTTCCCCACTAAAAAAAGATAGGCAACAAATATATATGATCACTGGGTTCTGAGGCCAGGAATCCCAGCAATCTCAAAACCAATGGTCCACAGGTGTCCCTTGTTTGGAAATCCCAAGTGAACGAAGTGATGGTCACGCAAGTGCACTAATGCTCCATTCACAAGAGACACTCAAGGACCGCTGTTTTTAAAGGGGTACTCCACTGGAAAACTTTTTTTTTTTTTTAAATCAACTGGTGCCAGAAAGTAAAACAGATTTGTAAATTACTTCTATAAAAAAATCTTAATCCTTCCTGTACTTCAGCTGCTGCTGTATGATCCACAGGAAGTTCTTTTCTTTTTGCATTTCCTTTCTGTCTGACCACAGTGCTCTCTGCTGACACCTCTGTCCATTTTAGGAACTGTCCAGAGTAGGAGCAAATCCCCATAGAAAACCTATCATGCTCTGGACAGTTCCTGACATGGACAGAGGTGTCAGCAGAGAGCACTGTGGTCAGACAGAAAGGAAATTCAAAAAGAAAAGAACTTCCTGTGGATCATACAGCAGCTGATAAGTACTGGAAGGGTTAAGATTTTTTTATAGAAGAAATTTACAAATTTACAATGTTTAACTTTCTGGCACCAGTTGAATAAAAAAAAAAAAGTTTTTTAGTGGAGTACTCCTTTAAGGCTGCTTTCACACTATAAAGTTGCTCCATTTTAAAGACCCGTTATAATGTACCGTTAGGAAAACCCTTAAAAACGGCCGTTAACCGGTCGTTACAAAATCCCATATGGCCGTTACATAATCCTTTCAAGTCTATGGGATTTTGAGATTATACGTTATCACCCGTTATAACCCATTATGAATAACAGACGTTATTTGTGACGGGAGAAAAACGTTACATGCACTAATTTATCTCCCGTCATAATTAACGTCTGTTATTCTTAATGGGCTTTAACCGGTGATAACAGCTAATCACAAAATCCCATGGACTTGAATGAGATTTTGTAACAGCCGTATAGGCATTTTAAATGGCCGTTTTTAAGGGTTTTCCTAACAGGACATTATAACGGGTCTTAAAAACGGAGCAACTTTATAGTGTGAAAGCAGCCTAAGACTACTGGGTTCCCTGCAGTCAGAGATCACACATTTATCACCAATCAAAAATTGTGTGCGACTTAAAGGGGAACTCCAGTGGAAACAAGTGGCAAACAAATGTTTTCAAATCAAATGGTGCCAGAACAGATTTGTAAATTACTTCTATTTCAAAATCTGAAGCCTTCCACTACTTTACAGCTGCTGTATACTACAGAGAAATTTGTGAAGTTTTTTTTCAGTCTGACAACAGTGCTCTCTACTGACACCTCTGTCCGTGTCAGGAACTGTCCAGAGCAGAAGCACATCCCCATAGAAAATCTCTCCTGCTCTGGACAGTTCCTGACATGGACAGAGGTGTCAGCAGAGAGCACTGTGGACAGACTGGAAAGAACTTCACAAATTTCTCTGTAGTATATCTGTAGTATACAGCAGCTGATAAGTACAAGATGGGTTAATATTTTTTAATAGAAGTAATTTACAATTCTGTTTAAATTTTATGGCACCAGTTGATTTGAAAAAAAAAAAATTCTACCAAAAGTCGAATGTCGAATATTTTTTCTCCGCTCAACTCCTGGAAAATATCACATAAAAGACAAACAACATTCAAGTCATTGGCATCCGTCAGGACCCGGCAGTATTCGTTGTGCTCTGACCCTTAGGCACAATAAAAAATAAAATGATCTGAACAGGTCAGAGCAAAATGGCACTGTGAACTTAGCCTAATAGCTGGTGTAAACTTACACTAGACAGTCTATAGATGCACCAGATTTATCAATCAGCCTAAGCCAAAGTGATAAATCTGGTGCATTTGTAGAATATCTAGTCTAAGTATGCACTGTCTGAGAATAAAACAATTAGTAATTAACTCCTATTGAGCCAGCTCCAAACAACAGGTTCCGCTGGTTGACATGGCTGCTGTGAAACATATTTCTGAATGCTTATGGCATCAGGTTGGACTTGCCTTCATGCTTCTGAAAGTCTTCCTCTGTCAAATTGACATCCATTAATGGCCGATTAGAAAGTAGCTGTTTGTTTTCCTCCTGTAGTTGAGCAATTTGGCCGAGAAGGTCCTGTGCTTCTCCCCTCCAAACATCCTCCACCAGCTCAAGCTCCTGAAAGAACAAAACCTCATGACTGACACATTCCATGACTGAAACATCCATTGCATCTTCTACTGCGGACTACTGGAGAGCCATGCTCACACCTACACTTCAACAACCAGTCATTACCAAGGTTTTCATTCTACAGTAAAATCTCCCTTAGCGGACACCTCCCAATAGCGGATAGTTTTTAATTCCCCGGCAGATTCCCATAAAACTTAATTTATTCGCAGCCTCCTAATAGGGGAAAATCCCAAATGCAGATGTGGACACACCCAACGGGGACAAAACACTCCCAATAGGGGACAACCAGACTTATGTGCCAGCCCTACCTTGTACACAGGGCCGCCATCAGGGGGTACAGTCAATACCCCAGTAAGAAGCCCAGGCCCCTGCGACACCCCCCTGCAGAAGCCCCAGCACAAAGGCAGAAGACCGCTGTTTTAACAGTGGTCTCCTGCTTCTATACATCCGCCAGCCACATCAATTACCTCCTCCTTCCCTGATCCCCCCGTGCCACTTTATTTCCCCTGTGCCAAATCATTCCCCCCCCCTTTATTACCCTCTGTGCAAATTCATCACCCCCTCTTTACCATCCCCTGTGCCATTTCTTCCCCCCTGTGCCATTTCATTCCCCTTTATCCCCCTGTGCCACTTTATGAAGAGGGGGGTGATAAATTTACACAGAGGGTAATAAAGGGGGAATGAAATGGCACAAGGGGGTCAAGGGGAAATTATGTGGCACAGGAGGTAAGAGGGGGGGATAATTTGGCACAAGGGAATAAGGTAGCACGGGGTATGAAATGAGACAGGGGGAGGGATAAAGGGTGATTAAACGGCACTGATAGATTCTACTGTAATATTCCTTTTCATCATGTTTTATAGGTAATTACACTCGGAAGTACAGTACAGTATTCGGTCGTTTAGAAAGATTTTTTTTGCTTAAAACAAAATTGTTAATGACAAAAATAGAAGGGGAGGGGAGAAGACACCCATAGCAGGGGAGCCACAGTGGGCATACAGAGAGGGGAACCCAAGTAAGATTAAAGGGGTTATCCACCATAAGGTGATTTTAGTACGTACCCGGCAGACAGTAATGGACATGCTTAGGAAGGATCTGCGCTTGTCTTTGGGATAAATGGCTATGTCATGAGATTACCATAACACTGTGGCTAGCTTTCTGTGAACTTGTATTTCCTGTTTGACTTTTTTTTTTACTACAAATCCCACAATTCCATTTTCCTCCCTCCCACACATCAGCCACTCCACCCATTGAAACAAAAGACCTGTGTTTTTCAATCAGGGTGCCTACAACTGTTGCATTAGTTGCAGATTGATCTCTCTCCCACCAAGCGATCCCTCCACCCATTGAAGCAGACAGGCTCCCTGTCATCAGCTGACTAGTGAGTCAGGTCTCGGCCGCATTGCAAGCTGGGAAAAATCTGAGACAACAGTCATTTTGTATGCTGGTAAAAATAAATATTGGGGTGAAAATCACAGAAGAATTGTGAGAAAACCATCACACACAGGTACAGACACTATATTATAAACTACACTAACTTTACAGCTCCTGTAGCATAGTCAAATAAAAAAAATTCCCGGAATACCCCTTTAACCAGATGACTCGCCTGAGAGAAGAGGTGATAAAAGTGAGCAGTAAAACATACAGTACAGGAGCAGGGAGTCTGGGAATAAATGGGAGTTCCCGCTACTAGACATATAGGTTCAGATTAATATATTTAATGTATTTTCATAGCATTGCTATGGACAACACCAGACAGTTTTTGTTCATAAATCTGGGCCATAGTACATAGTTAAAAAAGTGAATGTATTTCTTATCCAGAGCTGACACTTAATACAGGTCTGCAGCAAAATCCATTCAAGTTAAAGGGGTACTCTGCCTCTAGACACCTTATCCCTTATCCAAAAGAATAGGGAATAAGATGTCTGTTCGCAGGGTTCCGGCCGCTGGGACCCTCCGCGATCTCTGGCCCATCACTCCGGCTTTCTGAACATTTATGTACAAATTGCCGGCTGTGTTAGGCTTCGGGCTGCCGTGGTGGCCAGCGTCCGGACCCCCTACGATCAGACATCTTATCCCCTATCCTTTGGATAGGAGATGTTTAGGGGCGGAGTACCTCTTTAAATGGGAAAACATGCAATAAATCTGCAGGGGATCCGTCACAACAACAGACATGCTGGGGATTTTAAATCCATACTGCAGGTCAGTTTACGCAGCACATGGTTGACATATACAAAGTCTCAGCCACTGTAAAAGCTGAAGATATCCTGTGCAGAAAGTCTACAGCAGTGGTCTCCAACCTGTGCACCTCCAGATGTTGCAAAACTACAACTCCCAGCATGCCCGGACAGCCAATGGCTGTCCGGGCATGCTGGGAGTTGTAGTTTGGCAACATCTGGAGGTCCACAGGTTGAAGACCACTGGTCTACAGCATTCCCATGTGTGGTCATACACTTGTAATCCAGAGCTCCATTCAGAATTCTGCAGACCTTAGAGATGAGATCTACCAACACCCATTGCTTGCTGAGTGTTTGCACAATCCTTGGTCTTGTGATTTGATTTTGGGAAGTGCAGTGCTGTAGAGTATAGTGAGATTAAGCCAGATCTACGACCATTAGAGATGAGCGAACTTAGAGTAAATTCGATTCGTCACGGACTTCTCGGCTCGGCAGTTGATGACTTATCCTGCATAAATTAGTTCAGCTTTCTAGGAGAGTCTCCTAAGACTGTATCCACCTTTTCCAGCCCACCGGAGCACCTGAAGGCTGAACTAATTTATGCAGGAAAAGTCAGCAACTGCCGAGCCGAGTAGTTCGTGACGAATCGAATTTACTGTAAGTTGGCTCATCTCTAACGACCATATTTCCGGAGTTCAGTTACAGTGTTAAATGTTTTTGATTTAGAGTCTGAGCATTGATGGATTATCCCTGGGAAAGAAGGTGCTTCGTAGGGCACTTGATCACTGTTATTCAGGTCGCTATGTTTGACATTGGTCACATTAAGGACTAAGCTGCAACAAAGAAACAGAACCTAGACACATTATGGGAGAATTATGAAAAAGTCTAAAAGAGAGTTCATCTCCGTCTCCCATAGCAACCAATCACACTTGCTCTTGAAAAATGAAAGCTGAGCTCTGATTGGCTGCTATGGGCACCAGATCCAGTCTGAGCTGGGAGGATCTGATACATCCTGGTATTACACAGTACTATTCTGTTTTTCCCAGTAGGCATCATGAATACAGTACACCGAGGACCAATTCTAAAGGTGCAGATTGCCCATAACAACCAATCAGATTGCTTCTTTTCATTCTAAAAAATGAAAGATGCAATCTGATAGGTTGCTATGGGCAACTGCGCAAGTCATCCTCTACACAGGTTTTAATAAGGTCATATTAGTGTGTTAAAAATACACAGTATATTACAGTAGAAGCATAGTAGACAGGGGCATTCATAAAAAATAAAAATCTACAGAATATATAAACTGGTACTCAAACTTGGGGAAGGCAATTGGTATTGCTGTCTCAGCCACTCTGGTGTCTTCCTTCAGCCATGAATTGGCTAATACCATGTGATGTCCCCAAAACAAGTGCCGCACAGCAGGATCAGAGCCCCACGATAATGACAACCACAGGGGAGTGTAGATTTTGGGGGAGACTTATGAAAACCTGTCCAGAGGAAAAGTTGCTGAGTTGCCCATAGCAACCAATCAGATTGCTTCTTTCATTTTTCACAGGCCTTTTTAAAAATGAAAGACGGGATCTGATTGGTTGCTATGGGCAACTCAGCAACTTTTCTTCTGGACTGGTTTTGATAAATCTCCCAATTTGTGTTTTTATCACCTGCACCAGTTTAAAAATGTATTCCCAGGTTAATTTCCGAAATGCTGCAGACTATCCACAGCGCTAAACAGTGCAGATTGGTTGTGAATTTGCCACTGCTGAACTTACAGAAAGATATGTGAAATAAAAAGAAATACAGTGTACTTGGGCTTCCTTATTGAGATCATTGGGAAAAACCACCAGCTTAAAGGGGTACTCCGGTGCTTAAACATCTTATCCCCTATCCAAAGGATAGGGGATAAGATGCCTGATCGCGGGAGTCCCGCCGCTGGGGACCCCCGGGATCATGCACACGGCACCCCGTTTGTAATCAGTCCCCGAAGCGTGTTCGTTCCGGGACTGATTACCGGCGACTACAGGGCGGGCGGCGTGTGATGTCACGCTCCGCCCCTCAATGCAAGCCTACGGGAGGGGGCGTGATAGCTATCACGCCCCCTCCCGTAGGCTTGCATTGCGGGGTGGAGCGTGACGTCACACTGGAGCGGAGGATAGGGGATAAGATGTTTAAGCCTGGAGAACCCCTTTAAAGGAAAACTGTCAGCCTGTTCACCCACACTAAACCCAATACACCGGATTATAGTGCGGGTGAACAGGAGACCAATGCAGGGTCTCTGACTTATATGACTTATAGACATATCTTCTGTCTGGTGCCCGGTCCCTCTGAAGAGCCTCTTCTATCTTTGCTGAATTGCATGCTGGAGGTGGGCCCGCCAGCTGAATTTGAATATTCATGGTCGCTGGTCACGTGAGCACTCAGTAGGCACAAGCGCTCGCGTGACCAGCGACCATAAATATTCAAATTCAACCGGCAGGTCCGCCTCCAGCATACAATTAGACAAAGATATAAGAGGATCTTCAGAGAGACCGGGCGCCGGACAGAAAATATGTATATTAGTCAGAGAGCCCGCATCGGTCTCCTGTTCACCCACACTATAACCCGGTGTATTGGGTTTAGTGTGGATGAACAGGATGACCATTTTCCTTTAAAGAGTACCTGTCATTAAAAAAAACTTTTGATATTTTGTATATTATTGTATTCCAAACAACTTTCTAATTTCATGTATTTAAAAAAATTTTTTTTTTATTTCTATGTGTATTTTCATTTGGAAAAATGACCACAAGGGGTCTCCCTACATGTCCCGGCCGCAAGTCTTTTATAGAGTTTGGACTCATGCTGGCCTGGCATGAGTCCTAACTCTCAAACTGCAGCTGGGACAACCTGAGCGCGGAAGTGGTCCCCTAGCAGGCTTCAGTGGTGTATCGCCTGCTGGGGAATGCACACTTTCTCCAGCCCGGGGCTTGTACTTATGTGAGCAAGATAACAGGTAAGAAACAGAGCTTTTTAAAGCTTAGAAAACTTTTTTAGGGCGGGAAGGGTGTTAGGAGTAGTTCAGGACTACCATCTGTGCTGGTTTAGAAAACATTGTTTCGTGACAGGTACTCTTTAAAAGGGGTACTCTGGCGCTTAAACATCTTATCCAAAGGATAGGGGATAAGATGCTTGATTGCGGGGGTCCCGCCGCTGGGGACCCCCGTCATCTTGCACCCCGTTAAAATCAGTCCCCGGAGCGTGTTCACTCCGGGTCTGATTACTGTCGATCACGCGGTCGGGCGTCACAATGGCCGGGGAGCCAATGCGCTCGCTCCCTGCCTGTCTGATTGACAAGCAGGGAGCGAGCGCAGGCTGAATGAAAAAGGACCGATGCCCGGCCGCATCGGTCCTTTTTCAGGCGTGACGTCACGCCAGGCTGCAGCCGGCCACTAGGAGGGAGACCCCTAGTGGCCGGTTTCCAAATGTAAATTAAACTATTTTAATTTTAAAAAAAAATAATAAAAGTATATTAGAGATATGTTGTAGTACATAAGTACTACAACATATCAAAAAATAAAGTTGGTGACAGTGCCCATTTAATGTTTAATGGGGCTTCTGAAAATTAAAAGAAGCAATACGATTGGTTGCTATAGGCAACTGCCCATCTTTTCCTCTGCACAGGTTTTGATAAGTCTTTCCATTGACTTCCATCGTACCAACAGTCAAAAGTATGTCACTTTTGGCTATGTTTTCTTTCCTGTACGATTGACTATGATTTTTGTGGTATATAAAAGTTTTGCATGCTAAACTTTTCTGTACCATAAAAGAAGTTTATACCACAGCATACATTTAGGTACCATTTGAACGTATCTCCTAAAGCAGTGGTCTTCAACCTGCGGACCTCCAGATGTTGCAAAACTACAACTCCCAGCATGCACGGACAGCCGTTGGCTGTCCGTGCATCCTGGGAGTTGTAGTTTTGCAACATCTGGAGGTCCGCAGGTTGAAGACCACTGTCCTAAAGTACTGCTTGGTGAAGATCGGCCACACTACCTCTTTTTTATACTCGTGCCGTGTGAACAGTGGCGTATACATCCCTGTAAAATCAATGGGATGCTTATAAAGGGTGTTGTGATGGTCTGGTAACTGTTATTGACAAGTCTAGGCCATAATGGTGACAAACAATTGGGCCGGAGGTAGAGATGAGCGAACTTACAGTAAATTTGATTCGTCACAAACTTCTCGGCTCGGCAGTTGATGACTTTTCCTGCATAAATGAGTTCAGCTTTCAGGTGCTCCGGTGGGCTGGAAAAGGTGGATACAGTCCTAGGAGACTCTTTCCTAGGAATATATCCACCTTTTCCAGCCCACCGGAGGACCTGAAAGCTGAACTAATTTACGCAGGATAAGCCATCAACTGCCGAGCCGAGAAGTTCGTGACGAATCAAATTTACTGTAAGTTCGCTCATCTCTAGCCAGAGGCTGCAGGTGACAGATCTGGGCTGGCCTATTCCACAGAAATGCTAAGCACAAGTAATGGAAGTGCATCTGACACCAGGAACTTCATGTGACCACTTGGGAGCAGCTTCCTGAAAGTAGATGTGAGGAGGACATCAGACAGGAGTTATGTAGCCCTAGCATCATCATCTGCTTTTCTCACCTTCTGGTGCTTCTTCTCCTTCTCTATCCTGTCCATCCGCTCCAGCCTCAGCCTGTCCAGCTCCAGCCTCAGCTCCTCCATCTCTGGGTTAATGTTGTTCCTGCTGACCAGGACCTCCAGGATCTCCAGGACCCGCACTACTTTGGGCATGAGCCGGCTGATGGCCTCACAGCCATAGTGGTCAATGACTCTCTCAAACTCCTGCCCCACGGCTGATGCGATGTCATAAACATCCATGACTGTCAGCTCGGCCACATTCTTCTCCAGGGCTGAGATCCCCTCCATGACTTCTCCCCTCCTCCTTCCTGCCCTCCACACAGCCGGGGGAAGGGCGATCAGGTCCAGGAGACAGCGCTCAGATCATGTATGGCCGCTACCAGCCGTCCTCACTACATAGTCCCTGTCCCGGCCTGCACTGCCAGTACCCAGCAACTCAGCGCAACCAACACACCATCTGGATACATGACACCAGAGGGCGCTACTGCGCATGTCCAGGCTGGCACTTCCATTAACCCATTCACTGACCAATGAAATATACACTGCTGGGTCATAGAAGGCCACATTGCTGCAAATAGGTCCTTTTACATTTGTCATAGGATAGTTTATATTAGCAAATGCAATGTTTACTACAACATAAAGCAATATATCAGTAAGTACAGACACTATTGGGATGGGAATGTCTCTTTGTAACGTGTATAAGAATACATTTTTTTCAACATACATAAATTTTATCTAAAAAATCTTGTTAAGGAAAATAATAACAATAAATATTTCATCTAAACAATGAATATGCCCCCAAAAGGACAAACCCAAGTTGAACTGGTCCCAGTTCTGATTGTACCAATCTACAGGATAATAGGACTTCTGACTCTTCCCAGATGGTGTTGTGGTAGAGGGTGTGAGATGCAGGGCAGATGGAATTACCCTAGGGGCAGATGGTATTAACCCCTTGTATTCGTGACGCCAGAGCGTGGTATATCCTCAATACCACCCGAAGGTATACCGCTGGATCCTGGGCTGGGCACGGGGGAAATAATGACTCTGACGCCAAGTTACGGACAAGGTATTTTGATGTCCTAGGCAGATAAAACCTCCATCCTGGGCATTATCTCTCTCTGGTATAAACAGCCATCAATATGCCTGATAGTTTTGCTGTAGATCCACACAGGCTCTGGCCCGTTGGGTTATCAGACTGGATAGTAGAGCAGCTCAACTCCAGGTTTTTTATTCCACATTTACTGGGATAGTGATAATACTGAGGGGAATCTATCCACGTGCTGAGTGGATGCTTTTTGGCACTGTTTTTAGTTGCAGTTGATGTACTTGCTCCAAACTTATCAAACAGGCACATTATGGCCCTGATTTAGTAATAGTTGAGTGTAGTTTTCTTTGGGGGTTTTAAATTCACAGGTATTTTTCCACAGTATTTACTAATATTTCCCTACGTTTTGCACTTTTGCCTACATTTTGCTTTTTTTTTTTTTTTTTACATATGGGGGGTTATCCACCATAAGGTGATTTTAGTGCGTACCTGGCACACAGTAATAGACATGCTTAGGAAGGATCTGCGCTTGACTTGGGGCTAAATGGCTGTGTTGTGAGATTACCATAACACTGTGGCTAGCTATTTGTGAACTGTTTTTTTCCTGTTTGAGTTTCTTCTTTTGCCTACAAATCCCATAATTCCATTTTCCTCCCTTCCACACATCAGCCACCCAAAAGACCTGTTGTTTTCAATCAGGATGCCTACAGCTGTTGCATTAGTTGCAGATTGATCCCACCAAGCGATCGCTCCACCCATTGAAGCAGACAGGGTCCCTGTCATCAGCTGACTAGTGAGTCAGGTCTCGGCCACATTGCAACTTGGGAAAAATCTGAGATAACAGTCATTTTGCATGCTGTTAAAAATAAATATTGGAATGAAAATCACATAAGAATTGTGAGAAAACTGTCACACACAGGTACAGACACTATATTATGAACTACACTAACTAAGGACACAGGGCGTACCTGTATGCCCTGATCCCGTTAACAGGGTTTAAACCGTTCTCACCAATGGAGAACGGTTTAAACCCTATGGGTCCCGGTTGCTACCGGCAGCCAGGACCCACAGCTAATGCCGGGCACTGACGATTAGGTCGATGCCTGGCATTAACCCCTTAGACGTCGCAATCAAAGTCCATTGCGGCATCTAAAAGGAAGCTAAAACTGTCCAGGGAGCCCAGCGGAGCTGATCGGGACTATCGTGACAAAATCGCGATGTTCCCATCAGCTTACCGGACGACTAGAGGGTCCTCACCTGCCTCTCCGTCCTCCGATAGGGGATCTACTGCTCCATGCCTGCTCAGCAGGCAGGAGCAGCAGAGCGCTAAGAACACTGATTAGTGCTATGCTATGGCATAGCATTGATCACTTTATGCAATCAGAAGATTGCACGGTATAGCCCCCTATGCGGGATAAAAAAAAAAAGTTAATTTAGCCCTTTCCTATTAAAAGATGAAATCACCCCCCTTTTCCCATTTTTTAAAATAAGTAATAAGAATAAAAATAATCAAATGTGGTATGACTGCGTTTGTAAATGTCTGAACTATTAAAATATAAGGTTAGCTAAACCGCACGGTTGATGGCGTACATGTAAAACAATACCAAAATTGTGCATTTTTGGCCACTTCATATACAATAAAAATATTATTAAAAAGCGATCAAAAAGGACACCACTTTAGCTGCAGGTAGCAGCCGCCACCAAACATGAGTACATCGGGAAGGGGGGGGGGGGGTTTACTACTTCCCCTAATGCACATTATATAAAAAATGTAACCTTACTTCTAGTGTTCCCGATCTGTCTGCAGTGTCTCTCTCTGGTCCCCGGTTGCGATCCTCTTTCTGTCAGAAATCGTGACACTTGGAGGCAGAGTGATGTCGGGGCCAAGAGTGTCATACTGCAGCCAATCACTGGCTCAGGCAGTACATCGCTGTGGCCAGTAATTAGCTAGGGGACAGTGTGACACTCTAGGCCCCAATGTCACTCCGGGCCCAAGTGTCATGATTTCTGACAGAAAGAAGATTGCAGTCAGGGAACGGAGCGGGACTGTAACACTCACGTTTCAGAAGACAGGAAGACCAGTGGATGTGGATCCGCTGGACCTATGTGGCAGATGACTTGGACCATACCAAGGAGCGGAGTCTAAGGTGCCGCTGGTTTTCACCAGAGCCCGCTGCAAAACGGGATGGACTTGCTGCGGCAGGCAGCACCCAGGTCGCTACCCCTGGCACGGCTTGACCACACAGGCGGCTGAGGAGATGCAAGGCACAGGAGGGATAAGACAGCTTGTAGTCAGGATACCAGAAGTTCAGGTCACGCAGCAAAGGATCAGATACACGGCAAGGCAATAACAGGAATGCTTTCTCTCAGGCTCAAGGCAACAAAGATCCGGCAGGGAAGTGAGGAGGGTGGAGGAATTTATCAATGAGCCACAGGTGAAATACACTAATAAGCGCACTGGCTCTTTAAATGTTAAAGCTCCGTCGCTTGCACACCCTAGGGGATGGGGACATGCCGGAGCAGAGAGGCAGAGGCAGGGGCAGGAGAAGCACCATGTAAGTGACAGACTGGGGCTCGCATGCGGGCGTGTGGTAACGGGACCATGCGCTCACAGCAAGCGTGTGTAGCCGGAGCGCATAACGTAACAGTACCCCCCCCCCCCCCTTTGGTCTCCCTCTCCTTTTACGAGTCAGAAAACTCCTGAGAAGGTCACAGTCCAGGATATTCTTCTCAGGCTCCCAAGATCTCTCCTCAGGACTGTAACCCTCCTAGTCGACCCCAAATTTTTTTTTACCTCTCACAGTTTTTGTAGCAAGAATCTCTTTAACCTTGGCAGGAAGAACCTCCTGCAAACCTATATTATGCCTTCTATACTTTATATCTTGCGTATGATCTCTATTAGCTTGCCGACGACATATTTACTCCAATGGAAAAAGGTTTTCACTACCTTCCTGTGGTTGGGTCGGAAGCCCCGTTTACCACACAGCCTTCTCATCAGGAAAAGACATCATGGCGGCCTGGGCCTCTCAAATGTCGAACAGTGGCATAAAGTTATACACCTGCAGCCATGGGCAAAAATTCTCTCCTCCATGAACTTGCTAAGGGGCAATTCACTGGAACTGTCCCTACTGAGCACCTCAAAAATAGAAATTGACAAAGCTGTTTGGCTCACTGTTAACCCGAATCGATAACCCCCTACTGAAGGGCACTCTCCAAGTTAAAAAAGCCTTTAACAGACGCATTCTCCACAATAGTACAAACAAACCAACTCTTTCTCCTCCTTTACCGAGCTCCCATATTCCTTACATACTCTCACCGGACACTCATACAGTGAGGGGGATCTGGTCACTCCTTGCCTCGGTCCCATTGAAGGAGCTTTGTGTAGGGGGTAGGCCACCTTCCCAGGAGCTATTATCTCTCCCTTAATTTCTTACAGACATACACAATAAGGAGATCATGTGCCTCCTTGCTTTGGGGGTATGGCATTGGTGAAGATCTTCCTTGGCTGGAGAGGTTGGCATTTATGTGTACACCTGATAGTAGTGGACCTAAGCTAACTGTATATAGATCTTTATACTTACAGGATGGTGGTAGCCTTGATCCTCTTTTCCTTGTTTCTTGGGAGAGGGAGTTGGGTGTGCAGCTATCGGAGGGAGAGAGGAAGTGTGTTCTCAGGAACTCACATGGGGTTTCCTATTGCAGGAGGGCCACTACAAATTGCTTACACTTTGGTATAGCACACCTGAACTGCTACACTCTTGGGGTCTATCATTTGATGCTCTATGTTGGAGATGTCATGCTGACACGGGTTCCATCTCTCACATTTGGTGGGACTGCCCTGCTATAACGTCATTTTGGAGGGATGTTAAGGCCACTAATAAGGTTTTGGAAGTGCGGATATTGCTGTCCCCGACCCAGGTTTTTCTAGGACTGCCAAACCCGACATGCCCACCCCCCCAGAAAGCCCTGCTTAACCAGCTAATTGCTGCTGCGAAAGCTCTGATTCTGCTTCCTTGCAGATAAGCCCACTCACAGTACAAGAATGGGAAGCAAAGGTGTCACTTGTATGTAGGATGGAGGAATTATCGAGCTGGAGCACACACTCACATCCCAACTTCCTCAAGCTGTGGCAACCATGGAAAACCTTTAGGGATACATGAGACTGTATTTATTTATTGAAATTCTGCCTTTTAGCCATATATATTCTTTCCCACCTCCCCCCCCCCACATACCCCCCCTTCTTCTCCTCCTCCCACAATTTCAAGACCACTATTCAGTGGTCTCTAAACCATAGCCCTCCAGATGTTGCAAAACTACAACTCCCAGCATGCCCAGACAGCTCTTTGCTGTTTGGGCATGAAGGGATTTGCAGTTTTGCAATAGCTGGAGGGCTACAGTTTTGAGATCACTGTGCAGTGGTCTCTAAACTGTGGCCCTCTACATCTTGCAAAACCACAACTCCCAGCATGCCCACACAGCAGTTTGCTGTCTGGGCATGCTGGGATTTGTAGTTTTGCAACATCTGGAGGGCCACAGTTTGGAGATCACTGAGCGGTGGATTCTAAACTGTGGCCCTCTAAATCATGCAAAACTACAACTTCCAGCATGTACGAACAGCAAATGGCTGTCTCGCCATGCTGGGAGTTGTAGTTGCGTACATCCAGCTGTTTTATAACTACATGTCCCAGCATGCCCTTCGGTGATCAGTACATGCTACGTGCCTCCAGCTGTTGCAAAAGTACAACAGCTGGAGGTTTGCAAACCCGCCCCCCCCTCCATGTGAATGTACAGGAGGTGGGTAGGTGGGTTTACAGTGAGTTTCCTGCTTCACAGCGCAAACTCCTAGCGGGAAACTCACCGTAAACTCGCCCATGTGTACCCTAAAAACATTACACTACACTACAATAACACAAAATGAAGGGTAAAATACTACATATACACCCCCTTACACTGCCCCACCCCCCATAAAAATGAAAAACGTATCGTATGGCAGTGTTTCCAAAACTGAGCCTCCAGCTGTTGCAAAACAACAACTCATCCAGACATACTGGGAGTTTAGCAACAGCTGGAGGCACCCTGGGAATCACTGGCGTAGAATACCCCAATGTCCACCCCTATGCAATCCCTAATTTAGTCCTCAAATGTGCATGGCGCTCTCTCACTTCGGAACCCTGTCGTATTTCAAGGAAGCAGTTTAGGGCCACATATGGGGTATTTCCGTACTCTGGAGCAATTGGGTTACAAATTTTGGGAGAACTTTTTCTCCTTTTACCCCTTATGAAAAGGTAAAGTTGGGGTTTACACCAGCCTGTTAATGTAAAAAATAAAAATAAAATTACACTAACACAGCTGGTGTTGCTTTTTATTTTCACTAAAGGTAAAAGGAAAAAAAAGACCACCAAAATTTGTAACGCTATTTCTCCTGAGTACGGAAATACTTCATACGTGGGCGTAAAATGCTCTACGGACGCACAGGCTCAGGAGTGAGAGCACACTATGTACATCTGAGGCCTAAATTGATGATTTGCACAGGGGTGGCTGATTTTACAGGGATTCTGACATAAATGCAAAAAAAATAGATACCCACGTGTGACCCCATTTTGGAAACTACACCCCATACGAAACGTAACAAGGGGTATAGTGAGCCTTAACACCTTACATGTGTTTGATGAATTTTCGTTTAAGTTGTATGGGAAAATGAAATTTGTAATTTTTTTTATAAAATGCTGGTGTTACCCTAAATTTTTCACTTTCACAAATTTGTAACCCCATTTCTTCTGAGTAAGAACATAGCCCATATGTGGATGTAAAGTGCTCTGCGGGCAAACGACAATGCTCAGAAGAGAAGGAGCGCCATTGGGCTTTTGAAGAGAAAATTTGTCCGGAATTGAAGGCCATGTGTGTTTTCAAAGCCCCCATAGTGCCAGAACAATGGACCCCCCCCACATGTGACCCCATTTGGAAAACTAAACTAACCAAATTCTCTCTCCAATAGCTCAATGGCGCTCCTTCTCTTGTGAGCATTGTAGTGCTCCAGTAAAGTACTTGACGTCCACACATGGGGTATTTCCATACTTAGAATAAATGGGGCTTCAAATTTTGGGGGGAATTTTCTCCTATTACCCTTTGTAAAAAATGTAAAATTTTGGGGGGAAAATGCATCTTAGTGAAATATTTTTTTTTTCATTTACACATCCAACTTTAACGAAAAGTCATCAAACACCTGTGGGGTGTCAAGGCTAACTGTACCCCTTGTTATATTCCTTGAGGGGTGTAGTTTCCAAAATATTATGGCATGTATTTTTTATTTATTTTTTGCTGTTCTGGCACCATAGGGGCTTCCTAAATGTGACATGCCCCCCAAAAACCATTTCAGCAAAATTTGCTTTCCAAAAGCCAAATGTGACTCCTTCTCTTCTGAGCATTTTAATGCGCCCGCAGTGCACTTGACGTCCACACATGGGGTATTTCCATACTCAGAAGAGATGGGGTTACAAATTGTGGGGGACATTTTCTCTTATTGCCCCTTGTAAAAATTTTACATTTTGGAAAAACCTGCATTTTAGTGAAAATAAAAATTCATTTACACATCCAAAAGTCATCAAACACCTGTGGGGTGTTAAGGCTCACTGGACCCCTTGTTATGTTCCTTGAGGGGTGTAGTTTCCAAAATAGTATGCCATGTGTTTTTTTTTTTTTTTTTTGCTATTCTGGCACCATAGGGGCTTCCTAAATGTGAGATGCCCCCGAAAAACCATTTCAGAAAATCTCACTCTCCAAAATCCCATTGTCGCTCCTTCCCTTCTGAGACCTCTAGTGCACCCACAGAGCACTTGACATACACATATGAGATATTTCCGTTTTCAAGAGAAATTGGGTTTCTCCTATTACCCCTTGTAAAATTTCAAAAACTGGGTCTACAAGAAAATGCGAGTGTAAAAAATGAAGATTTTGAATTTTTTCCTTCACTTTGCTGCTATTCCTGTGAAACGCCTAATGGGTTAACACACTTACTGAATGTCATTTTGAATACTTTGAGGGCTGCAGCTTTTATAATGGGGTCATTTATTGGGTATATAAGATGAAGGCCCCTCAAATCCACTTCAAAATTTAACTGGTCCCTGAAAGATTACGATTTTGAAAATTTTGAGAAAAATTGGAAAACTGCTGCTGAACTTTGAAGCCCTCTAATGTCTTCCAAAAGTAAAAACATATGAACTTTATGATGCAAACATAAAGTTGACATATTGTATATATGAATCAATATATCATTTATTTGGGATGTCCATTTTCCTTATAAGCAGAGAGTTTCAAAGTAAAAAAATATGCAACATTTTCAAAATTTTCATCAAATTTTTGAATTTTTCACCCAGAAATGATGCAAGTATCGACGGAAATTTACCACTAACATAAAGAAGAATGTGTCACGAAAAAATATTCTCAGAATCAGAATGAAAAGTAAAAGCATCCCAGAGTTATTAATGCTTAAAGTGACAGTGGTCAGATTTGCAAAAGAGGGCTGCGTCCTTAAGGTGAAAATTAGCTGAGTCCTTAAGGGGATAAAAAAATAAGCAGTGTAAATAAAAATAAACATGTGCGGAAATATCCGAATTATAAAAATATATAATTAATTAAAACACACGGTCAATCGTGTTACCGCAAAAAAAATTCCAAAGTCCAAAATAGCGTATTTTTGGTCACTTTTTAAATCATGAAAAAATGTATAAAAAGCGATCAAAAAATCTGAACAATACAAACATGGTACCGCTAAAAACTTCAGATCACAGTGCAAAAAATGAGCCATCATACCACCCCGTATGCAGAAAAATAAAAAAGTTATAGGGGTCAGAAGATGACAATTTTAAACATATACATTTTCCTGCATGTTATGATTTTTTCCAGAAGTACGACAAAATCAAACCTATATAAGTAGGGTATCATTTAACTCGTATGGACCTACAGAATAAAGAGAAGGTGTCATTTTTACAGAAAAATTTGCTGCATTGAATCGGAAGCCCCCAAAAGTTACAAAATGGCGTTTTTCCTTAAATTTTGTTGCACAATGTTTTTTTTTCATTTCGCCGTAGATTTTTGGGTAAAATAACTAGTTTCATTACAAAGTAGAATTGTTGACGCAAAAAATAAGTAATCAGATGGATTTTTAGGTGCAAAATTTTAAGAATTATGATTCTTTTTTACGGCGAACCCCAAAAAAATTTTTGGAAGAGGAAATTTAAATGAAAACCAAAATTTTGCACATTTTGGAGGCGTTCGTTTTCCCACTGTACAATTTACGGTAAAAATGACTTGTGTTCTTTATTCTGTGGGTCAATACGATTAAAATGATATCCATGGCTAGATGCTTTTATATTTTTGTACCGCTTAAAAAAAAATCTAAAACTTTTTGTACAAAATCAGTAATCTAAAATCGCCCTATTTTGACCACCTATAACTTTTTCATTTTTCCGTATATAGGGCGTTATGAGGGCTCATATTTTGTGCCGTCATCTGTACTTTTTTTTAGATACCACATTTGCATATATAAACTTTTAGATAATTTTTTATGATTTTTTTTTTTATAAAATGTGACAAAAAAAGCAGCATTTTTGGATTTTTTTTTTTTACGTTTACTCCATTCACCGTACGGGATCATTAACATTATATTTTGATAGTTCGGACATTTACGCACGCGGCGATACCAAATATGTTTCTTTTTAAAAAATGTACGCTTTTTGGGGGTAAAATGGGAAAAACTGACAATTTTCATTTTTATTGAGGGAGGGGATTTTTCACTTTTTTTTACTTTTTATTTTTACATTTTTTCAACTTTTATTTTACACTTTTTTTTTTTTAACTATAATTTTTTATTTATTTTGTCAAAATAGGAAATCGATACAAACAAGTAGGTAGCAGTAGGGATCAACCCCCATAAAGAGAATGTACAAAACCAAGAAGATCAATGTGCATGCATTGAAAACAAATGTCGCTAAAAAACATCATCAAACGTATAAGGCATCAAGCCCACCAAGGGGAGAGAGGCGGGGGAGGATGGGGGGGGGGGGGGGGGGTTAAGGAAGGGAACAAACAAAAGGAGGGGGGGGACAGTAACTCGCCACACTAGGGAAGAGACACCAAAAGAAGGAAACAGGAAGAAACAGTGAAAGAAAAACAACAAGGTCTAAGGGCAGCACAGTCAGGGAGGCTGTCTATCAGTAAATCTGTCCCAAGGATCCCACACCGAGAGAAATTGTGGGATCGTATTATTCAAGGAGGCTGTAATAGACTCCAGGGAGCGGATTTCACGAATTCTAGCAAGCAATTCACTCTCAGGAGGGGACGAGGTCCTCTTCTAATAATTCGCAATAAGAGTCTTGGCTGCTAGGACAACATGTAGAAACAATTTGAAGGGCTGCCTAGCTAACATTCTGGTAGATAGGTTGATCTTATAGCCGGAGACCCTTCCAAAAGCATGCAAGAGTTTATATAGAGAAGGTAAAGATAAAAGGGGGTTAGTAAGTGTGAGCAAGATGTCATCAGCAAAGAGGCAGACCTTAAAGGCCCTATCGTGTAAAGTTATACCAGAGATATCCGGGTCCCCTCGAATCAGGGCCGCAAGCGGCTCTATGCAAAGAGCAATGATCAGGGGGGACAGCGGGCAGCCCTGTCTGGTGCCATTGTGGAGTGCAATAGGTATAGAGGAGGTAGAAGGCAGCTTAAGAGAAGCAGTAGGGGAAGAGTAGAGGCCCCGCAGCACAGTGAGAAAGCAACCCGTGATTCCAAATTTCTGGAGCGTAGCAAACATAAATGGTCAGCCCAGCCTATCAAAAGCCTTTTCCGCATCAAGACTCAAAAGTAAGGCTTGGTCAGAGCGTTTGTTGACTAGGTCGATGAGGTCGGCTACTCGTCTCGTATTATCTCCACCCTGGCGACCAGGAATAAAACCCACCTGGTCCTTATGGATAAGAGCAGGGAGGAAACGACAAAGTCGCACAGCCAATACCTTAGTGAACAATTTCAAATCAGAGTTCAGCAGGGCAATAGGCCTATAGCTAGCACAGTCATGGAGATCCTTATTCGGCTTTGTAATCAACGTAATCAAAGAATGCAAAAATGTCTGCGGGATCCCCTCCCCCCCCCCAGAAAGGAGTTATACAAAGGGACAAGTTTGGGAAGAAGGACAGAGGAGTAAGTCTTATAATACAGGTAAGTAAACCCATCGGGGCCCGGAGAGCGCTCCGACGGAAGCGTCTTAAGGACCTCAGTGAGCTCTTCGCTAGTAATTGGAGCGTTCAAGACCTCCCTGTCAGAGGCAGAGAGAGCTGGAAGGCTACATCGAGAGAGGAAAGAATCCAGGGCCTCGGCCCGCTCCCCGGGGTCCAAAGGAAGCTGGGATGGGAGTGAATAAAGTTTTGAGTAGTAGTCACGAAAGAGGCGAGAGATAGAATTAGGATGATAGTGAAGGGTCCCCGCAGCATCCCTCAGAGCAGAAGGAGTCTGAGACACAGCACGGTCACGTAATCGTCTAGCCAACATGGTGTGGGCCTTATTGCCCTTTTCATAAAACCGTTGCTTAGCATAAAGTAGTTGACGCTCCACATTGCGGAGAGCCAAGTCCCTCAACTTCTCCCGTGCTGCAGTCAGACGCCTCAGAACTGAAAGGGAGGGGGCAGTAAGCAAGAGAGCCTCCAAAGACGAGACCTGAGCCCTAAGTTCCCGAGAGCGGAGCAACGCTGATCTCTTCAAACGAGATCCCAAGGCAATACAGTGGCCCCTAATCACCGCTTTGTGAGCCTCCCACAAAACTGCCGGGGAGGACACAGAGCCTTCATTATCAGCAAAATAGTCAGTGATATTAGTCTGGATCGAGTCTCGGGAAGTAGGGCTCTTCAACAAAGCATTGTTAAGTCGCCAGTGACAGCGACGTAAGGAGGAAGCAAAAGGAGAAAAGGAGACAAGGACAGGGCTGTGGTCAGACCAGGAGATAGGCTCCATAGAGGCAGAGGAGAGCATACGCACCAACGGAAGGTTGCCGAAAAAATAGTCTATACGAGTATGGAGTTTATGGGGGTGCGAATAAAAAGAAAAAGACCGGTCTGAAGGGTGGTTAATGCGCCACAGGTCATATAGCGCAGCCGAACGCACCAGCCGCCGAAAAAGCATAGACAGGCGCACTTGGGCAGAGGGGGGTCGGGCATCACTTAGGGAGTGTCGGTCAGTAGCAGGGGAAAAAACTAAATTAAAATCACCTCCCAACAACCAAGCCGAAGGAGGGAACTTATGAAGACGTGCCAAAACCCTACGAAGAAAGGGGATCTGTGCAGAGTTAGGGGCATAAACATTGCAAAGGAGTAAGGGCTTCCCCCCCCAAAGAGCCTTAGAGGATGACAAATCTACCTAACGGGTCCAAATAGGAGGAGGTAACTTGCAGGGGACAGGTCCTTGAAATCAGGATCGCAACCCCCCCAACCTTCCGATTAGCAGAGGCAGCAAACACTTGAGGGTAAAGATGGTGTAGGAAGGCAAAGGTGCCCGTCCTGTCAAAGTGCGTCTCCTGAACATAAACAATATCAGCCTTAAGGGCCACCAATTCCCGTTGCAACAAACTTCGCTTTGTGGGGGTATTAAGACCCTTCACATTCAGAGAGACGCACTTAGCCATGAGAGGCGTGGGAGAGGTAGAACAGGTGCAAGATACAGTACTCACTCGACCATATAGGGGACAAATAGTCCATCAGCGCCAAGATAGGAAACCACCACAGTGTACCACACGACCTAAAAGAAAAGGAGAGAGAAAGAAAAAGAAACACACCCCAGGAGGGGTCAGCACAGCCACAAACAGTAGTAACAAAGAGAATGGAGACAAACGGACACAAGGGGAGACAGACAAGGGGTAAACAATGCCATAAACAAACCATTGGCACATAGGCCAAAGCAGAGACCAATACTGCAGCAAAAAAATATACAAAGGAAATAAATGACAACATCATTGCAGAAACCATGGCCCCAAAGGGGGAGGTGGAAGAATGCATCAGAGAGGACCTCCAGTAGTACCAGAGACCCCCTCGGAGGTCGCTCTAAATGTCAGCCCCAAGTAGACTACCCTAAATTATCAACCCACATGTAGTGGAACAATGCAGGCTGGACATAAGTGGGTAGTAAAACATCAAATATAGCAACTAAGAGAGGAAGGAAATCCCGCCATTCAGAGGGGTTCCACTTCAAAATTCTCATGGAGGGTTCAGGCCCCGGCCCGAAGGGCTAGGGGGAAGGTCAGCTCCCCGTCGACAGGATCGCCTCCCGCGGACCGGCTGCCAGATTTGCGGTAGAGCAGGGTGGGGGGGGGGGGGAATAAGGCCCCAGTCCTGAAGCCGGGGTGGCGGTACATCCAGAGTGGCACAGAAGTCCGGTAGATCAGCAAAGGTGCGTAGTACAGCAGAGCGTCCATCTCTTCTAGCTTGCAAAGCGAATGGGAAGGACCCCCTGTACGGAATCTGTGCAGAGCGCAGGGTGGATAGCAAAGGCTGCAATAACCGCCGTTTTCGCAGCGTGAGCCATGATAAGTCCTGGAACAGCTGGATAGGAGCACGATCAAAATCAAAGGACTTCATGGAGCGGGATTCAGCCATGATACTCTCCTTTAGTTGAAAGTCCGCCACACAACAAACAACATCCCGAGGAGGGCCATTCGTGGGACGGGGGCGCAACGCCCGATGGGCCCGGTCCAGTTTGATCTTATGTGAGGGGGGTTCCCCCAAAATCATGTTAAAGATGGTTTCCAGGGTAGCAGGTAAATCCTCAGCCTGAGTTGCTTCAGGGAGCCCCCGCACACGAATATTGTGGCACCGTCCCCTATTATCCAGGTCTTCAACATGCGAATGGAGATCATTAAGGAAGTCAGTTTGAGCAGACATAGTACCCTGAATTTGCGCTATATAGGACCTGGTAGAGTCGTGTGCCCCCTCAAGATCATCAACCCTTTGTGAGACATGCTGGAGGTCTTGGCGCATCTGGGCATCTTCGGCGCGGCAAGTATCCTTGACTTCCTCAATAAGCACCTTGAAGTCTTCCTTAGAGGGGAGATGAGAGAGCAGCTGACTAAAGTCCATGGACGGCAAGGCTGAGGCAGGTAATCCGGAACATACAGGGTCCATATGCGGACCAACAGCCCAGGCAGATCCACCGACCCCCTGTCTGGGAACATCCTGAGAGCCCAGCAGCGAGGAAGAGCCCCGCAGGGGTACCACCCCAGGGGGTTCCCCTGATAATTTACGGGTGGACATGTCCCTTGGTGGCTGAGAGGGGGCAACAGTGAGGTCAGCAGGGGGCACCGAGGCCCAGTTAAACTCCTCCACAGGTGATAAGGGAACAGCAGGATCCAGGGCAAAGGCAGACCCCACAGCAGGTGCACAGGGCCAGATGGGAGCTCCTGAACGAGGGGGGGCCCCCACAGCTGCAGACCCCTTTATATGAGTGGAGGGGAGCACAGAAGTCCCAGCTTCAGGAGAGACTGGTAGAGCCCCAGGAGGGGGAGAGAGAAGGACGGCCGTATACAGAGCTCTGGAGGCAGCGGGCTCAGAAGTGGGTGCCTCCAGCTGTTGCGCCTTATGTGGCTGAGGAAGGCTATGCAAGCAGAGGGGAGGTGAGGTACTCACTGTAGTACCCGTCTGTGTCCCTGAGCCGGAGTCCTGCGACAGCAGTAGGGGACTTGCGGGTAGGTCCTGCAGGGCTTCAGAGGCCATCCACGGCCGGACCTCCTCAGAGACGGGCTTCCTAATGGCCGCAGCTCCGACTGAGCGGGAGCGCACGCCGCGAGCAGGAGACGCCGGCGTGGAAGCCGGGGCTGAAGAGGGAGTCTGGAGCAGGTACCTGGCAATCCCTCCAGGCGTGATCGGAGCAGGCAGGTCAGTAGCGGGCACCTTCCGGCGCTGGCGGGACCCCCTCGGCATGGGGCAGAGAACTCAGGGCAGCAAAAGGAGCCTATGTAGCGACCATGAGGGACGGAGCTCCGGAATCAGGCGGCCATTCTCCACAGCGGCAAACCACGCCCCTATTTTACACTTTTTATGTCCCCATAGGAGACTATCTATAACAATCCTTTGATTGCTAATACTGTGCAGTGCTATGTATAGGACACAGCACTGCTCAGTATTATCGGTCATCTTCTGCTCTGGTCTGCTCGATCTCAGACCAGAGCAGAAGACCCTGGGAAACGGCTGGAGCCAGGTGAGGGGACCTCCGGCCGCCATGCTGGATGATCGGATCGCCGCGGCAGCACTGCGGGCGATCCTATCATCCAATCAAAGTACCGCAATGTCGCAGATGCCGTGATCTGTATTGATCACGGCATCTGAGGGGTTAATGGCGGACATCCGCGTGATCGCAGATGTCGGCCATTATGGGCGGGTCCCCAGCTGCTGCTAGCAGCCGGAACCTGCCGTGTATGACGCGAGCACCGTTCCGATGCTCGCGGTCATACACAGGACGTAAATGTACATCCTGGTGCGGGAAGTCCCGCCAAACCAGGACGTACATTTATGTCCGTGGTCGTTAAGGGGTTAAGGTAAGGAGGAAAAAACGAAAGTGCAAAAACGGAAAAACCCTGGGTCCTTAAGGGGTTAAATATCGTTGGGTCGGATCTCTGGGACCCCCCCAAAATTAAAAAATAAATTGGATGCACTGCTGGTGTAGTAGCATGGCCTTTTCACTCTGTACAGCAGACCCCCACCATTCATAAAGTAATGGCCTAATCTAGCGATATGTCATCACATTATGAGATAGGAAGACCCATTTAAGTTGCACAGTGGAAAGTATGTAGTGCTGTCACATCAATACCGCATACTTCAGTTTCCTGGTCGTCCTACGGCGGCACAATGGGTTAAAAGGATTTTCCTGTCCCGGAATAGAAGAAACATACAGAAATACATGCAGGATGCAAGTATCCAATTAAATAATTAACATAATTAATTCTCTAATCCACAGCTGGACCCTACGTATAAAACCCCCCACAAACCAAACACACATGTATTTATTTTCTTCTAGGTTAGAAGAACTGGATGCAAGGGCTCCATACCTCAGGCTTCTGGCATCCCTGGAGCAAGGAAGCCGTTACAGTGCTGTATATCAGGGGCTTCCCTGGTCCCTCGGCTACTCCCCAGGGCTGGTCTGACCGGGGGGCTTCCCCAGGGTACCAGCGTGTCCGCTGCAGGGCCAGTCACTCGCTGAAGTGCCGAAGCCGAAGGTAAGTCCCCATAGGGGATTTTCACGCGGTGCCACATGTGGGGAGTATCTAATGCCGGGTGTACTAAGATGGCGCAGGTAGTAGCTGGTGTGCAGCCGCTAGGTCGGCGCATGCCCAATGAACCCGGATGCCGTGCGCTGCGAAATTGGCTGCGCACTGCGCATGCGCGATGTTCCCGGATCTATATAAATGCCGGGCCTGCCACTGGGAGCCTGCGTTTTGCCTAGGCAGCAGGTCTCTCAGCTGGCAGAGGTAGGATTAGGTCTCACAGCCCCCTAATTTAATTCTGGGGCACAGAGACTTATATATTGTCCTTTTCTCCTCAGATGTCTCCTCCTGGAGGAAAAAGATCTAGGAAATCTAGACATCGCGCCTGTATGAAATGTAATCAGCCCCTATCTGATGATTGGAATGGTGATATATGTAATTTATGTACCACACCAGCACATTCCTCCTCCATGGAGCCAGGTGCCTTCTTAGGCTGTCTAAAGACGGAGCTAAGCTCCACCTTTTCAGAGATGAAATCGGCCTGTAGGGGTGAGGAGAAGAAGCGAAAAAGTACTCATAAAGATGTTTCTCCGGCTTCATCCTCATCCTCTCGGGAGGATTCTGATAGTGCTGAGGATGTGTGTGGATGGAAGAAGGAGAAATATCAGAGGATTTGTATCTCCTGAATAAAGACATACTGCAGAACCTGTTAGTGGCAGTTAAAGATACCCTAGAATGTGATGACAATGTGTCCTCTAAATTACAGAGGGACCAGTTGTTTTACTTCCCTCCCTCTCGGGACAGGCTGCTCCCTGCCCACCCACTACTGAAAGATTGGTTCCGTAGGGACTGGTCTAGGCCAGAAAAGAAAACTGACCCTGGAGCCAGATTACGTTCTACCTATAAGGTATCTCCCGCTGCTTATCAGGAGTGGGAAAATCCACCTAAGGTGGATTTGGCGGCTGCACGCCTGGCTAAAAAGGCAATTTTTCCATCAGAAGAGTCAACTATGCTCTCAGACCCCATGGAGAGGAAGACTGATATGCTATGTAAAAAATCTTATGGAGTGGTGGCATCAGCCTCCGTACCTGTAGCAAGAGCCTTGAGAATATGGCTGTCGGCACTGTCTAGAGACATTGAAGAGGGGGTGTCGCGTAAGGTTTTATTGAAGAACCTATCAATGATGAAATCAGCGTCAGAGTTTCTCTGTGACGCACCCCTAGATGTCTTGAAGTTCTCATCAAGATCTTTTGCCTAGTCTTATGCGGCCAGGAGACCCTTATGGATAAAGAGGTGATATTCCATCTAAGAATAATTTTGTGTCGCTGCCTTTTCACCCCTCATCTATGTTTGGACCTCAGTTGAAGGGAATCCTCAAAGCCCTCAGTAAGGATAAAGGTGAAAGCTTCCCCTTTCGCTGGAAAACGCCGGGTAAATATGGTACCACCCGTTACACAAGCCCGTTCAGAAAAAGAGGTAATTTTCGTCAAGACTCAAGGCGTCAATACAGAAAGAAGCAGGATCCCTCGACCTTTAAGAAAAAGCCATTTCCTGCCAAAGGAAATGACCAATGACGCCATGCTAGCAAGACTCCAAGCTTTTGTAAATACTTGGTCAAAAACCTCTACGGATGCTTGGGTCTCGGATACGATAAGAAGAGGTTACTCTCTCGAGTTGAGAAGCATACCACCAGACAGATTCATGACCAACAGAGCCTCAGTGGTAGTTTCGGATCTGATTAATCTCTTTCTCCAGAAACATGCGCTGGAAGAAGTTACAGACGCAGAGAAAGGGGAAGGGTTCTACTCTCCAGTATTTGCACTGCCGAAGTCAGGAGGAGACTGAAGGCTGGTAGTAGACCTTTCACTTCTAAACCATTTTTTCATCAAAAGAAAATTCAAAATGGAATCCATACAATCAGCAGTGTTAGACATCACAGAAGGGGATTTCATGGCATCCCTGGACTTACAGGATGCCTACCTACACATCCCAGTTCGGCCAGCCCACAGGTGATTTCTTCGAGTGGCCATAAAGCATCATCGGACGACACCAATTTACGTGTATCCCATTCGGCATAACATTGGCACCGAGGGTGTTTACAAAGGTAGTGGTCGTATTGGTGGCTCATTTAAGACTACTAGGCATTCACATAACACCTTATCTGGACGACTGGTTGTTCAAAGCGAGCTCTCGACATTGGCTGACCCAGCATCTCCAAGTGGCTATAAAAGTACTACAGGACCACGTTTTTTTGATAGACTCTCATATCTCGGCTTTGTGATAGACTCCTCCCGCATGAGAATCTTTCTATCAGAGGAAAGGGAAAGCAACATCATTCAGAACCTCCAGTGTTTTCTCAGAATGGAGACCTGCACTATTCGTCTTGCAATGAAGGTTCTGGGCCTGTTAATATCAGCTATAGAGGCAGTGCCATGGGCAAAAGCTCACATCAGAACGCTACAAGCTCACGTACTGTCGCTCTGGAACAAGAAGAAAGACGATCTGGACTCTCCAATTCCCATTCCGGGAAAGGTGAAGAGAGATCTGATGTGGTGGCTGGAACCAACCAGATTTCAGCAAGGCAAGTCCCTACGGTATCCCCAACCAGTAGTCCTCACTTTGGATGCCTCAGGCTCCGGTTGGGGTACCCATGTAGGGGAATCATGGGTCCAGAAAAGGTGGTCCCCGGAAATGGCGAGGATTTCCTCCATTTACAGGGAACTAAAGGCTATCAGTCTAGCTCTGATTCATTTCAAGGATTTGTTTCTCAACCAGCACATACAAGTCCTCTCGGACAACTTACCAGCTGTGTTCTACGTGAACAAACAAGGTGGGACGAGGAGCAAGTCTCTCCAGAAATTATGCACCAGCATAATGGCTTGGGCAGGAAACAACGTGCAGTCCATCTCAGCGACCCACATCAAGGGCTCACTAAACGCCACAGCGGATTGGCTGAGCAGGGAGAAGATCCTGCCAGGGGAATGGGAGCTCAACCCAAAGGTCTTCAAGATAATTTCAGACAAGTGGGGTCTCCCTCACATAGATGTGTTTGCGAACTGGGAGAACACGAAGCTCCCCAGGTTTTGTTCTCTCTCCCGAGCAGGTCCCCCGCTGGCAATAGACATTCTGACGATATCCTGGAGGAAGAAGTTTGTGTATGCTTTCCCCCCGTTGCCACTGGTTCCCAGAATGTTGAGGAAGATTGTGGACAACCAAGCCCGGGCCATTGTCATCCTTCCATTTTGGCCACGCCGGGCTTGGTTTCGAATCGTGTGGGAAGCATCGAAAGGAGACTTTTTCAAGCTGCCGGTAATGAGAGATCTCCTACTGCAAGCAGGTCTGTTTCATCCAGATCCAGGCAGCCTGAGCTTGACAGCTTGGAACTAAAACATCAGAACCTAAACAACCAAGGGTTTGCGGAAGGTGTGGTGGATACTCTCTTGGCCTCCAGGAAACCATCTACTATGAAGGTTTATGCCCGCATATGGCGTCTCTACGCAAGCTGGTGTTCGAGGAAGAACAAAGATCCGGAACTCACGCCTTCTTTGCTGCTCTTCCTGCAATAGGGGTTTGATAAGGGACTCAAACCCAATACCCTGAAAGTCCAAGTGACAGCCATTAATGCTCACCTGTATGGTCTATTTTCAAGATCATCGGTGGTTACAAGATTTTTCAAAGCTTTAAGAAGACTACGTCCACCTTACTCTCATCCCTTACCATCTTGGGACCTGCCTCTAGTACTGAGAAGTCTGTGTGGGGACCAATTTGAGCCGCTAGAATCTACATCTCTAAAGTGGCTTTCTCTTAAGACACTCTTCATAGTTGCAATTTTATCTGCCAGACGTATTGGGGAATTACAGGCATTGTCCTGTTAGGAACCTTACCTCAGGATACTGCCCAATGCAGTTATATTCAGAACTATGCCAGGGTTTCTCCCTAAAGTTCCTTCTGCACAGAACCGTAACCAAGAATTGGTACTGCCGGTCCTTAATGATGAGCAGAATAATCTTCATCTTTTGGATATCAGAAGATCGGTGCTCTCATATTTGGAAAGAACAGCATCTTTCAGAACATCAGAAGCTTTCTTTGTGCTATTTCAAGGAGCAAGAAAAGGAGAAAAAGCGAGCAAATCTTCACTCGCAAGATGGATCAGGGATACTATCCGTCACTGCTATGAGCTGGAGGGATCCACGTCTCCACTCTCTCTCAGAGCTCACTCTACCCGCTCAACGGCGACATCATAGGCAGAAAAATATCATGTACCAATGGACCAGATATGTCATGCAGCAACGTGGTCCTCTCCAACCACCTTTATAAAGCATTATCGGTTAGACATCTCTGCCTCTGAGGGGTCAACCTTTGGCGCAAGCGTAATCCAGGCAGCTGGCAACCAGTAATCCCTCCCTATTTTTTTGTCTTTTGCACTGCTTGGGCAAATCCCATTGTGCCGCCGTAGGACGACCAGGAAGTGGAAAATTTGTTCTTACCTGAAATCTCCATTTCCTGTAGTCCGTAGGCAGCACAAACTTTCCCACCCAGAAATAAATTATCACTGCTGCATACTATACATGTGTGTTTGGTTTGTGTGGGGTTTTATACGTAGGGTCCAGCTGTGGATTAGAGAATTAATTATGTTAATTATTTAATTGGATACTTGCATCCTGCATGTATTGCTGTATGTTTCTTCTATTCCGGGACAGGAAAATCCTTTTAACCCATTGTGCCACCTACGGACTACAGGAAATGGAAATTTCAGGTAAGAACAAATTTCCCACATTTCAGGACAAAAATAGAACATTTTTTTTCCCCACTAACTTATTAATAAACCATAATTGAGAGAATGATGTGAGCTGTGACTTAACCTTCTTTGTTTCTGGCCACATACAAAAATAGGCTTCTAAAGCTCAATTAAAGGGGTACTCCAGTGGAAAATAATTTATTTTAAATCAATTGGTGCCAGAAGGTTATACAGATTTGTAGATTACTTCTATTAAAAAATCTTAATCCTTCCAGTGCTTGTCAGCTGCTATCTACTACAGAGGTTCTTTTATTTTTGAATTTCTTTTTTGTCTGTCCACAGTGCTCTCTGCTGATATCTCTGTCCATGTCAGGAACTGTCCAGAGTAGGAGAAAATCCCCAAAGCAAACCTCTCTTGATCTGGACAGTTCCTGACATGGACAGAAGTGTCAGCAGGGAGCACTGTGGACAGACAGAAAAGAAATTAAAAAAGAAAAAAGTACTGGAAGGATTAAGATTTTTTAATAGAAGTCATTTACAAATCTGTTTAACTTTCTGGCACCAATTGATTTAAAATAAATTGTTTTCCACTGGAGTACCCCTTTAAGTTACATTTTTTTTTATTATTCTCTCAATTTATGCTGGCTATTACATGTCCCCAACTGGTTTACATATTCTAAATTGGGTAATTTGCGGCTGCAACGCTCAATCAACTTTATTGATAAAAATGAGGAATACTGCAGACAAATAGGGGGAGATTTATCAAAACCTGTCTAGAGGAAAATTTGCTGATTTGCCCATAGCAACCAATAAGATCGCTTCTTTCATTTCTGAAAAGGCCTCTGAAAAATTTAAGAAGCAATCTGATTGGTTGCTATGGGCAAATGTATATGGCTGCAATGCAAAAAAAGAAGGATTTTTTTTCTAGAATAAAGAAAAACAAAGGAATAACTAGAACTAGAGATGAGCGAGCTTACAGTAAATTCAATTCGTCACGAACTTCTCAGCTCGGCAGTTGATGACTCTTCCTGCATAAATTAGTTCAGCTTTCCGGTGCTCCGGTGGGCTGGAAAAGGTGGATACAGTCCTTGGAGACTCTTTCCTAGGAATGTATCCACCTTTTCCAGCCCACCGGAGCACCTGAAGGCTGAACTAATTTACGCAGGGAAAAGTCATCAACTGCCGAGCCGAGAAGTTCGTGATGAATCGAATTTACTGTAAGTTTGCTCATCTCTAACTAGAACCAAATACTGCAGGGGAAGTGATTTGGCTGACTGTGCACTGAAGCTGAATAGAGTGTGAACCAAGTCATCTAAGACTTTGGAGCATTTCACGCTACATGATATACACACAAGTAGAATCTTTTTTTTTTTTTTTTTTTACTGTAAATTTTTATTAGGAGTTTTGTTTTTCAATAAAGACACAAACAACATCGAGAGCAGGAGAACACAAGTAGAATCTTCTGCCCAAAGTCGGATGTTTTTCTTGTTACTCTTCCACCAACTCAAAGGGTTGCCATTCTTGTAAGGAGGCTTCTCAGCAAAAGAGGACTGGACTTAATTCCTTATTTGTGTTAATATCCTCCTCCATCTGTTGTCCCTCTGTGTCCTCCTCACTTCTGCCACCAGACTCAAGTATTAAGTCAAGTATCTATGATGTTAAAGGGGTACTCCGCTGCTCAGCATTTGGAACAAACTGTTCCGAGCGCTGGAGCCGGCGCGGGGAGCTTGTAACATCATAGCCCCCGCCCCTCATGATGTCACACCCCCCTCATGACGTCACACCCCACTCCCTCAATGCAAGTTTATGGGAGGGGGCTGTTATGCCCCCTCCCATAGACTTGCATTGAGAGGTGGGGCGTGACATCATGAGGGGCGGGGCTATGATGTCACAAGCTCCCGGTGCCGGCTCCAGCGTTTGGAACAGTTTGTTCCAAACGCTGAGAGGCGAAGTACCCCTTTAAAGGCTCAGCATCAGCTGTAGAACTAGACACTGCAGGTGGTTTGCAGCTGCACCTCCAGGATCTCATTTCCTTTTAGAACAGGCAGCTCTGTTTGCACTTTTGCCTGCACATTTATAATTTTTTCTATTAAAAAAAAAAACTTTAACCACCAAAATCTTGGGTCCAGCGCAGTGGAAATAATGACAGGATTTAGGATATTTTCTGCATGGATATCATTCCATCCGCTGTGAAGCTGGTTGGCCGCCATCGCTTGGAAGTACTACATGGCGGAAGATTTTAAAGAAACACACTCACTGGACCTCACAGTAGAAAGTTCCTCAAGAACACTTCATTGTTCTGGATTTAGGTCCTGATAATGTTTTCCCCTTTGGGCAACTGATGGGACTGACAGGGTTGCAGTTACTGGCCACCTTTGTTCATGGAGATTGTCAACTATATAGTAAGTGCTGTTCCATCTGGTGCTGACATCTTATAGTGGCTTATGTTCCAATGTACCCATCTCTATCTGCTTCTCCTTCAACTTGATGATGGCAAGTTTACTTTTCCTAAAGTGTTCAACTAGTCCTTTTGCAGCACTGACAGCTCTTTCTATACCTTGATTCTTCAATGCAACATTAATAACCAGTGTGGCCAGTGCAGCGGATACTGAACCATCCATGCTTCTCCTCCAGGATTCATATGTCTACAGTGAAGACAATTCTGCTCTTATTAGCGCTAATGCTATCAATCCTTGACATTCTGAAAAGCCTCCTCATACTTTCTCTCCATTAGTTTGGTGAAATGTGTTCTAAATAGAAGACTGTATGCAGGATTTAGTACACTGACCATTTTTTGAACCCTTTGTTTTTAACCATAGACAGTGGTCGCTAGTGTTGAGCGGCATAGGCCATATTCGAATTCGCGAATATTCGCAAATATATGGACGAATATTCGTCATATTCGCGAATATTCGCATATTCGTAATGTTCTCGTTTTATTTTCGCATATGCGAATATTCGCGCGTGCGAAAATTAACATATACGAAAATTTGCATGCACAAAAATTTACATAGGCTAAAATCCGCATATGCGAAAATTATCATATACAAATTTTCGCATATGCGAAAATTCGCACACCAGTCTGAGGCTGGGTCCACACTACGTTTTGTCCCATACGGGAGCGCATACGGCAGGAGGGAGCTAAAACCTCACGCTCCCGTATGTGACCGTATGCGCTCCCGTATGCCATTCACTTCAATGAGCCGACCGGAGTGAAACGTTCGGTCTGGTCGGCTCATTTTTGCGCCGTATGCGCTTTTACAACCGGACCTAAAACCGTGGTCAACCACGGTTTTAGGTCCGGTTGTAAAAGCGCATACGGCGCAAAAATGAGCCGACCGGACCGAACGTTTCACTCCGGTCGGCTCATTGAAATGAATGACATACGGGAGCGCATACGGTTACATACGGGAGCGCGAGCTTTTAGCTCCCTCCTGCCGTATGCGCTCCCGTATGGGACAAAACGTAGTGTGGACCCAGCCTCACACAGTAGTATTAGAGCCTTCTTACACCACATAAGCTGGAAGCAGAGAGGGATGATCACTGTGATGTGTACTGTGAAAAAAAAAATAATAATAATAATAATATTCGTAATTACGAATATATAGCGCTATATTCGCGAATATTCGCAAATTCGCGAATATGCGATATTCGCGAATAAAATTCGAATTGCGAATATTCGCGAGCAACACTAGTGGTCGCTAGTCAATGACTAACATTTTTAAAATACAATATGTTGGAACCAAAACTTGTTGTGGCGTACATGGGGGATTGAGATGCACAAATTTACTCATGGAGTGCTGGCAATGAAATGATTGAAAATGTATATTAGTATTATGCAAAAAAGCTATTTCTTTCCAACTTACAGTCATATATAAAATATATGAGCAGGTTTGACAGAATTAGCATTTTACCTGGATAATACATTATTTAATCCGTACTAATTTAATGGGCTATTCCTTCCTCTGTTAAGCCAACAGGTGTTGTTTTCCTGTGCTCATTCATCACCGTAGTGCTTAAAGGGGTACTCCGGTGGAAAACTTTATTTTTTAATAAACTGGTGCCAGAAAGTTAAACAGATTTCTATTAAAAAATCTTTACCCTTCCAGTACTTTTTAGCAGCTTTATGCTACATATGAAATTATTTTCTTTTTGAAATTATTTTTTGTCTTGTCCACAGTGCTCTCTCCTGCCCGTATCAGGAACTGTCCAGAGCAGGAGAAAATCCCCATTGCAAACTTATGCTGCTCTGGACAGTTCCTGACATGGACAGAGGTGTCAGCAGAGAGCACTGTGGACAAGACAAAAAAGAAATTTAAAAATAATTTTTTTTATCTGTAGCATACAGCCGCTAAAAAGTACTGGAAGGGTAAAGATTTTTTTTAATAGAAAGATTTTTCATTTGAAAATCTGTTAAACTTTCTGGCACCAGTTGATTTAAAAAAATAAATAAAATGTTTTCCATTGAGTAGCGAGGAAAAGTGTGATCATGTGATCTACAAGAATAAATAACCTTTTTTTGTCAGTTTGCATTTTTTACCGATTAATCAATTCATTGTACCAATAATCAGCCAACTAATTGATTTTAAAAATAATTGTTAGCTGCAGTCCAATTTCACACACAGTATTTCGGTCAGTGTTTTCAGACAAAACCAAGAGTTTGTTAAAAACACAATAAGGTGCAAATCTTTCCATTTTAGTTTTTCTCTTGTTTTCGTTCCACTCCTCATTCTAGATAAAATACGGAAAGAAAACTGTGTGTGAGCCTGGTGAATTGCTACAGTTTCACAATGCAGTTATTGGTCTTGCAAAGTAAATTGATATGTAGTGGTCAGTATCTACGGAAAATGGTACAAGGAAGAACAGCTAACAACCAGGCCACAGGGTCATGGATGCAAAGTACTCTTTGATAAACATCGGCAGCTAAGGCTACCCTGTGAAATGTACTAACAATGGAACACGTGAGCTTCCGGACTGGACCATGGAGCAATTAAACAAAGTCATCCTTACATTTACAACCTACATTTATGGATTTTAGTTTGTACTATTTATTAAATGCATTATTTCATCAGTGCTGATCAGTATTTTTTTAAATCCAAAATCTGTTTATTGGAATATAACAACAACAAGAGCATGGCAATGCTCCACAACAGTAAATCAAAAGGGCAGGGAAAGAAAAGAATAGAGGGGGGTGAATAGGGAAGAGAAAACAAAACAAAAGTACACCAAGCTTAATTGAACAATAGAATAATTCCCTGACAAGTCAGGTTAGGATAAATGCGAGGTAACACCAGTCCAACAAACATGACTATACTATAAAGCGATCAAAATCATAATGAGAATCAGGAAGTCCACTCAACTGTAGAGAACTCTCGTGTGGATCACGAAGAGTCGCAGAAAGTAGAATGGAGCCAATAATCCCAACATTGAAGAAATTGGAGTTCTTTGCGATTAGCTATTAGTCTCTCCATAGAACATGCAAAATTGACCTTGGCCACTAAAGCCTGGACGTCTGGGATGTCCTGAGATTTCCATGAGGCCGCAATAAGTGTGCGAGCAGAGGTGAATACATGAAAAGCAAAAGTGCGGCAGTCCGCAGGTAAGTCCCGCACCTTGAGAGAGAGTAAAGCCACACCCGGGTCTCCCTGTAAGGAGCGACGTAATATTCCGGAAAGGAGGGTAAAAACAGAGTCCCAGAATGGAGTTATTTTAGAACAGGTCCACCACACGTGTAGGAAGGTTCCCACTTGGCTATTGCATCTCCAACATACAGAATTAGCTGAGTCATATATACGAGATAACCGTTCTGGGGTGTAATACCATCTGTACAACAATTTGCGTGAAGACTCTATATGTGTAGTACATTTAGTGAGCTTTAACCCCTTAAGGACTCAGCCCATTTTGGCCTTAAGGACTCAGACAATTTCATTTTTACGTTTTCATTTTTTCCTCCTCGCCTTCTAAAAATCATAACTCTTTTATATTTTCATCCACAGACTAGTATGAGGGCTTGTTTTTTGCGCGACCAGTTGTCCTTTGTAATGACATCACTCATTATATCATAAAATGTATGGCGCAACCAAAAAACACTATTTTTGTGGGGAAATTAAAACGAAAAACGCAATTTTGCTAATTTTGGAAGGTTTTGTTTTCACGCCGTACAATTTCTGGTAAAAATGACGTGTGTTCTTTATTCTGAGGGTCAATACGATTAAAATGATACCCATTATTATATACTTTTATATTATTGTTGCGCTTAAAAAAAATCACAAAAAATCACAAACGCGGCGATACCAAATATGTCTATAAAAAATGTTTTTTACGCTTTTTGGGGACGTTTTACTTTTTTATTGGGGGAGGGGATTTTTCACTTTTTTTTTACTTTTACTTTTACATTTTTTTACATTTTTTTTTACACTTGAATAGTCCCCATAGGGGACTATTCATAGCAATACCATGATTGCTAATACTGATCTGTTCTATGTATAGGACATAGAACAGATCAGTATTTTCGGTCATCTCCTGCTCTGGTCTGCTCGATCACAGACCAGAGCAGAAGACGCCGGGAGCCGCACGGAGGAAGGTGAGGGGACCTCCGTGCGGCGTTATGAATGATCGGATCCCCGCAGCAGCGCTGCGGGCGATCCGATCGTTCATTTTAATCGCGAACTCCCGCAGATGCCGGGATCTGTATTGATCCCGGCACCTGAGGGGTTAATGGCGGACGCCCGCGAGATCGCGGGCGTCGGCCATTGCCGGCGGGTCCCTGGCTGCGATCAGCAGCCGGGATCAGCCGCGCATGACACGGGCATCGCTCCGATGCCCGCGGTTATGCTTAGGACGTAAATGTACGTCCTGGTGCGTTAAGTACCACCTCACCAGGACGTACATTTACGTCCTGCGTCCTTAAGGGGTTAAGGGGAGTGAGTATAGATCTTCCCATTTGGGATCTGTCAATAGAAATACCTAGGTCCCTTTCCCATGCACCATGGAAAGGAAATGTCTTGGGTGCCAACAGTTGTTGTAGGGCTCGGTATGATATAGACACTCCTCCTCTAGTACTCACATGTTTATTAAAGTATGTGTCATATAGTAAGTTACCTGAGGTCATCGGCCACTTATGATGGGTAGTGAAATGCCGCAGCTGCAGATATTTGTAAAAGTTGTGTGGGGACACCTGAAATTTAGATCTAATAAGAGAAAACAAGAGCAGAGAACCCTGGTCAGAAATGTCTCCCAGACAAGTAATGCCCCTACGAGTCCAGTCTGAGAAGGAGATGTGAGGAAGAAGGAGAGAAATGACAGAGAGTGGAGTAGAAGAAAAATATATAACCGAGAGCAGGTGAGAGGACAGAGCAAAGAGCCATATGTCTTGACTAGCAGAGATGGTCGGGCTATAAGTAGAGATAGTGGAGTTGGTGATTGCTACCTTCCAAAGCAAATGGTGCAAGGAGGGGACATCAGCAATCGCTGCTTCCATAGGGAGCCACCTAGCATCTGAATCAGACCTCCACCATTGATGCAAATTAACTAGATGTGCGGCCCTGTAATAATTGAGCAAATCAGGACAGCCCAAACCCCCCCATATTAGTAGGGAGAAATAGAATTCTATCTGACACTCGAGCTCGTTTTCCCTGCCAAATTTCATTAACTGAGATTGAAGACATTTAATAGAGGTAAGCGGAAATTTAATAGATAATGTACGAAACATGTATAAGATAGAAGGCAAGAGAAACATCTTGGCTACGGCTATACGTCCAAACCAGGAGAGAGAGAAGTGAGAAAACAGTTTGACATCCCGGGTGAGTTGGGTAGTTAACGACGACAGATTGGAAGAGACTAGATTGGAGGGAGAAGGGGTCAGAAAAATAGCAAGATACCCGATTTCCTTGTTGGCCCACTTGAAGGGGTACTTGTTCGAGAGAGCGTGAACATCAGCCCCCTCCAAATGTATAGAGAGGATAGTAGATTTAGAAATATTAAGTTTATACAGGCTAGCAGCACCGAAAAGAGCAATGAGGTCCAGGACAGGTTTCAGAGAAAGAAGAGAATGTGTCAACGTGATCAGGACGTCGTCAGCGAAAAGTCCAATAGTATGGACATCTTTTCCCACTTGGATGCCCGTAATAAGGGGGTCACATCTAACACGTTCAGCGAATGGTTCCATTACGAGGGTGAACAGAACAGGAAACAAGAGGCACTCTTGACGGTTACCATTTGAGATAGTAAATGGGGAAGATATCGCGCCCGACGTGAATACTCTGGCGGAGGGTGAGGAGTAGAGGGCCATCAACGCCCTCGTAACCGAGGCGCGGGGGGGGGGGGAACCTAATTTAGCAAAGACCCCTCTCAAGTAACCCCAATGTACACGGTCGAACGCCTTCACGAGCACATTTAGGATCCTCCTAGTACCATCAGAAAGCTGCCGGCCCTTCACAAAACCCACCTGGTCACCATGTACCAGAGATGGGAGTACTTCCGCTATGCAAACTGCCCAGAGTTTAGAATATAATTTGAGGTCTGTGTTTAAAAGAGAAATAGGGTGAAAATTGGGGGGTTCAGTGTGGGGGGGGGGGGGGGTTTACCGGGTTTGGGAAGTGTTATGATAACGGCTTCAAGCATTTCTGCAGGAATGGTGCCCGATGTAGCAATGTTATTAAAAAGTGCAGTAAGGTGGGGGACAAGGAGAGGCGCATGCAATTTGTAAAATTAGTTAATTAGCCCATCAGGACCCGGGGATTTAGCATCTTTCAACCCCCTGATCGCATCAAGCACCTCAGAGGAAGTAAAGGGGAGAGAGATTCCCTAGCTTCAGAAGAAAGAACGGGAAGAGACACAGAGTCAAGAAAAGAAGATATAGTTGGGAGTAGGTAAAGTAGAAGAGTCAGAGTTAGCGAAATTGTACAGAGAGTCATAGTATGAGGCAAAGGCAGTGGCTATACCCTGAGGATCAAAAGCCTTAGAGCCATCAGGTAAGGTTAGGAAAGCTACACGACTCCTACTTTCCTGTGTCTTAACCTGTCTGGAAAGTACCTTGCCAGGTTTATTAGCATGCCAGTAAGAGGCAAGTCTAAGGCCCCGAAGCGCCAGGTCAAACTTGTAAACATCTAGCTTGTGTAGGTCACTGGTCAGTGTGGAAATGCGGGCTGCAGTATCAGGTGAGACAGACAATTTGTTCTGTCTGTGTAAATTCGCGAGGTCCAGTTGCATACTCAACCTTTTGTTACTGGTCTGTCGCCTGTGGTGGGCGCTTTGGCTCAGGATCACCCCTCCGATGGTGGCTTTAAAGGCACACCATAAGGTGGATAAAGTGGTTACAGAATCAGTCTTGAGATCAAAGTAGGACGCTATGGCATCCTTCAAGTGGGGCTGATAAGTGGGATGCTGGAGGACATATGGGCTAGCACGCCACAGTGAAGTTCGGGGAGGGGAGAAGGCTTCCTGGATAGATGGGGGCATGATCCGACCAGGAGATAGTATGAATTTTAGAATCGGAGATAGAATCCAGGAGGAGCCTACTGGTTAGAAAAAAATCAATTCTATTATACACTGAATGGGGATGAGAAAAAAATGTAAAGTCTCGGCTACTAGGGTGTTGTATCCTCCACACGTCAAATAAAGCACGTCGGGAGATTGTAGTAAAAATAGGAGTAGGTTCAGGGCAATGCACAGAGGAAGTGGAATCCAGGGAGGGCCATAGGGTAGCATTAAAGTCACCCACCACAAGCAGGCGAGATGAGGCATTGTAGCTCGCGACTTTATGTAAGACATGTTTAACAAATGTATGCTGCTTTCTGTTTGGAGCATAGAGCACAACTAGCGTGTACGCTACATTATTAAGGGAACAAGACACTATAAAGTTATCTGCTGCCGCCGTCCGCCTCCACCACCACATCAGAGACAGCAACTGTATTCCTAATGGCTAGTGCAACCCCCCTCTTTTAACCCCTTAAGGACCAGGCCATTTTATACCTTAAGGACCGGAGCGTTTTTTGCAATTCTGACCACTGTCACTTTAAACATTAATAACTCTGGAACGCTTTTAGTTATTATTCTGATTCGGAGATTGTTTTTTCGTGACATATTCTACTTTAACATAGTGGTAAAATTTTATGGTAACTTGCATCCTTTCTTGGTGAAAAATCCCAAAATTTGACGAAAAAATTGAAAATTTTGCATTTTTCTAACTTTGAAGCTCTCTGCTTGTAAGGAAAATTGATATTCAAAATAAAAAAAAATTTGATTCACATATACAATAAGTCTACTTTATGATTGCATCATAAAATTTACGTGTTTTTACTTTTGGAAGACACCAGAGGGCTTCAAAGTTCAGCAGCAATTTTCCAAATTTTCACAAAATTTTCAAACTCAATATTTTTCAGGGACCAGTTCAGGTTTGGAGTGGATTTGAAGAGTCTTCATATTAGAAATACCCCATAAATGACCCCATTATAAAAACTACACCCCCCAAAGTATTCAAAATTACATTCAGTAAGCGTTTTAACCCTTTAGATGTTTCACAGGAATAGCAGCAAAGTGAAGGAGAAAAATCAAAATCTTCATTTTTTTCACTTGCATGTTTTTGTAGACCCAATTTTTGAATGTTTGCAAGGGGTAAAAGGAGAAAAATTTTACTTGTGTTTGTAGCCCAATTCCTCTCGAGTAAGCACATACCTCATATGTCTATGTAAAGTGTTCGGCAGGCGCAGTAGAGGGCTCAGAAGCGAAGGAGCGACAAGGGGATTTTAGAGAGTACGTTTTTCTGAAATGGTTTTTGGGGGGCATGTTGCATTTAGGAAGCCCCTATGGTGCCAGAACAGCTAAAACCCCCCACATGCCATACCATTTTGGAAACTAGACCCCTTGAGGAACTTAACAAGGAATTAAGTGAGCCTCAATACCTCACAGGGGTTTCACGACTTTTGCAAATGTAAAAAAAAAAAAAAAAAAAATTATCTAAAGTGCTTGGTTTCCCAAAAATTTTACATTTTTACAAAGGGTTAAAGCAGAAAATACCCCCCAAAATTTGAAGCCCAATTTCTCCCGATTCAGAAAACACCCCATATGGGGGTGAAAAGTGCTCTGCTGGAGCACTACGGGTCTCAGAAGAGAAGGAGTCACATTTGGCTTTTTTGAAGCAAATTTTGCTCTGGGGGCATGCTGCATTTAGGAAGCCCCTATGGTGCCAGGACAGCTAAAAAAAACACATGGCATACCATTTTGGAAACTAGACCCCTCGGGGAACGTAACAAGGGGTAAAGTGAACCTTAATACCCCACAGGGGTTTCACGACTTTGGCATATGTAAAAAAAAAATAATTTTTACCTAAAATGCTTGGTTTCCCAAATATTTTACATTTTTACAAAGGGTTAAAGCAGAAAATACCCCCCAAAATTTGAAGCCCAATTTCTCCCGATTCAGAAAACACACCATATGGGGGTGAAAAGTGCTCTGCTGGCGCACTACGGGTCTCAGAAGAGAAGGAGTCACATTTGGCTTTTTTGAAGCAAATTTTGCTCTGGGGGCATGCTGCATTTAGGAAGCCCCTATGGTGCCAGGACAGCTAAAAAAACCCACATGGCATACCATTTTGGAAACTAGACCCCTCGGGGAACGTAACAAGGGGTAAAGTGAACCTTAATACCCCACAGGGGTTTCACGACTTTGGCATATGTAAAAAAAAAATATTAAATTTTACCTAAAATGCTTGGTTTCCCAAAAATTTTACATTTTTACAAAGGGTTAAAGCAGAAAATACCCCCCAAAATTTGAAGCCCAATTTCTCCCGATTCAGAAAACACCCCATATGGGGGTGAAAAGTGCTCTGCTGGCGCACTACAGGTCTCAGAAGAGAAGGAGACACATTTGGCTTTTTTGAAGCAAATTTTGCTCTGGGGGCATGCCGCATTTAGGAAGCCCCTATGGTGCCAGGACAGCTAAAAAACCCCACATGGCATACCATTTTGGAAACTAGACCCCTCGGGGAATGTAACAAGGGGTAAAGTGAACCTTAATACCCCACAGGGGTTTCACGACTTTGGCATATGTAAAAAAAAAAATAATACATTTTACCTAAAATGCTTGGTTTCCCAAAAATTTTACATTTTTACAAAGGGTTAAAGCAGAAAATACCCCCCAAAATTTGAAGCCCAATTTCTCCCGATTCAGAAAACACCCCATATGGGGGTGAAAAGTGCTCTGCTGGCGCACTACAGGTCTCAGAAGAGAAGGAGTCACATTTGGCTTTTTTTAAGCAAATTTTGCTCTGGGGGCATGCTGCATTTAGGAAGCCCCTATGGTGCCAGGACAGCTAAAAAAAACCACATGGCATACCATTTTGGAAACTAGACCCCTCGGGGAACGTAACAGGGGGTAAAGTGAACCTTAATACCCCACAGGGGTTTCACGACTTTGGCATATGTAAAAAAAAATATTAAATTTTACCTAAAATGCTTGGTTTCCCAAAAATTTTACATTTTTACAAAGGGTTAAAGCAGAAAATACCCCCCAAAATTTGAAGCCCAATTTCTCCCGATTCAGAAAACACCCCATATGGGGGTGAAAAGTGCTCTGCTGGCGCACTACAGGTCTCAGAAGAGAAGGAGTCACATTTGGCTTTTTTGAAGCAAATTTTGCTCTGGGGGCATGCTGCATTTAGGAAGCCCCTATGGTGCCAGGACAGCTAAAAAAAACCACATGGCATACCATTTTGGAAACTAGACCCCTCGGGGAACGTAACAGGGGGTAAAGTGAACCTTAATACCCCACAGGGGTTTCACGACTTTGGCATATGTAAAAAAAAATATTAAATTTTACCTAAAATGCTTGGTTTCCCAAAAATTTTACATTTTTACAAAGGGTTAAAGCAGAAAATACTCCCCAAAATTTGAAGCCCAATTTCTCCCGATTCAGAAAACACCCCATATGGGGGTGAAAAGTGCTCTGCTGGCGCACTACAGGTCTCAGAAGAGAAGGAGTCACATTTGGCTTTTTTGAAGCAAATTTTGCTCTGGGGGCATGCTGCATTTAGGAAGCCCCTATGGTGCCAGGACAGCTAAAAAAAACCACATGGCATACCATTTTGGAAACTAGACCCCTCGGGGAATGTAACAAGGGGTAAAGTGAACCTTAATACCCCACAGGGGTTTCACGACTTTGGCATATGTAAAAAAAAAAATAATACATTTTACCTAAAATGCTTGGTTTCCCAAAAATTTTAAATTTTTACAAAGGGTTAAAGCAGAAAATACCCCCCAAAATTTGAAGCCCAATTTCTCCCGATTCAGAAAACACCCCATATGGGGGTGAAAAGTGCTCTGCTGGTGCACTACTGGTCTCAGAAGAGAAGGAGTTACAAATTTTGCTCTGGGGGCATGCCACATTTAGGAAGCCCCTATGGGGCCAGGACAGTAAAAAAAAAACACATGGCATACCATTTTGGAAACTAGACCCCTTGGGGAGCGTAACAGTGTTACACCTCACAGGTTTTTTGAACAGTGGGCCGTAAAAGTGAAAAAATTGATTTTTTTGCACTATATTGACAGTGTTACCCCAAATGTTTCAATTTCACATTGGGTAATAGGGCAAAAGGCCCCCAAAATTTGTAGAACAATTTTGTCTGAGAAAAAAAATACCCCATATGTGGATGTAAATTGCTCTGTGGACGCACTACAATGCTCAGAATAGAAGGAGTGAAAATTTTGTTGTAATTGAAGTCGGGGGTCATGTGCATTTATAAAGCCCCCAACAGGAAAAAAAAAACACATGTGACACCATTTTAGAAACTTCACCCCTCAATGAACGTAACAAGGGTACAGCGGGAAATAACACCTCACAGGTTTTTTTTGAAAAGTGGGCGATAAATTGAAAAATTTGATTTTTTTACAGTAAAATGCTGGGGTTACCCAATTATTAACATAATATGAGAAATTGGGTTACAAATTTTGGAGGGCTTTTCCCCCTGACTATAAAAATACATCCACATATGGGGTAACATGCTGGGCGGGCGCACAACAAGGCTCAGAAGTCATAGAGGTCACTTTGTATTTGTGGCCTTTGGCATATCAGTAGCTGACGGTTACATACATTCCGAGGAAAATACAAAAATGAAACACCCACATGTGACACCATTACAGAAAGTACCCACCCTGGGGAATGGGTATAGGGGTAATTTTTAATGCACAGGTGTTTCCTAAATTTATTTTCCAGGAATGGATGAAGGGTAGCTTTTGAAAATTGCAATTTTCAACCTATGTTCTGCTTCATCTTTCTGGGAACAACTAACATGTGACTCCGAATTGTCGCCTGAAAATACGACAGAGCTCAGTGAGAACTCTTCGCATTTGAGGCGGATGTTTGTTACGGACCTAACAGTTACATACATTCAGAGGAAAATACAAGAAAGGAACACCCACATGTGAACCTATTACAAACAGTACACCCCCTAGGGAAGGTGTATAGGGTGAAGTGGAGATTTGGAACAGACGGGTGTTCCCTTCATTTATTTTCCAGGAATGGATGAAGTGTACTATGGGGGGAAGAAAATTGCAATTTTAGTACTGATATGCCAATTATTTTCCCAGAATGATGACCCAGAGTACAGCCAAAAGTAAAAATGATGCCCGCCCCAAACCCTATACTCTGAATCATCATTCTGGGAAGGGGATCTGTGGGGCCGTCCCTATTCTGTTACCTCAAATGCGCAACCCGCTCAGGTGGGGAGAGAGAGCGTTGCACATTTGAGGCAACTGCAAACCTCCAATGCTGTTGACTCTGTGTCCCATGACCCATTTTTTAGGGGGAAGAAAAAAAAAATATTGGGCTATTGGGAAAAAGGTTTTGTTTTTTGGGGGTGTGTTTTGGTTTAAAATTTGGAAGTCAATGTACCCTGGACTGGTACATTGGAGCCGAATTCTGGGGAATGAAAATTAGGGCAAAGGATGGAAAATTTAGTACTCCATGGAAGTGTGATACTCCCTGAAGCAGCCTATGCAGAGGCCCGGATGATCGGGGCAAGTGTCACATTGAGTGGTGGTGTCCCTCCGTCTCCCCTTCCTCTGCATTTCTTCTGGGTTCGTCCCGTCCTTCCAGTGTTGGGGATCACACCTGGAAAGTGTTGGCCGGGGACGATCCGGGGACCTAAAGTTCCAGAGGTGCTCTGACCCGCTCTTTGGCGGTCACCATAGATGAGGGCCTTTAGAACTACCTCTTGGAACTCCAGGTATGTCCCTGTGTTGCCAGCGTTCTGGTACAGTATAAAAGAGTTGTACATGGCAACCTGTACCATGTAGACCGCAACCTTTTTATACCATACGCGTGTTTTCCGCATGGCATTATATGGCTTGAGGACTTGATCAGAAAGATCAACTCCCCCCATATACCGATTGTAGTCCAGAATACAATCGGGCTTGAGGACCGGTCCCACGGTACCTCGCACAGGGACAGGGGTGCTGCCATTCCCATGAATTGTGGTGAGCATAAGGACATCCCTCTTGTCCTTATACCGGACCAACAACAGGTTCTCATGGGAAAAGGCACGGGACTCACCCCGGGGGATAGGAGCATGTAGGGGATGGGGCGGAAGGCCTCTTTGATTCTTCCGGACTGTCCCACAAGCGACCGTGGATCTGGCGGCGAGGGACGTGAAGAGAGGGATACTAGTATAAAAGTTATCCACGTAAAGGTGGTAACCTTTATCTAGCAATGGGTGCAAAAGGCCCCAAACGATTTTCCCGCTAACACCCAGAGTGGGGGGACATTCTGGGGGTTCAAAACGGGAATCTCGTCCCTCATACACTATAAACTTGCAAGTGTACCCGGAGGTACTCTCGCAAAGTTTATACATCTTCACGCCATACCGCGCCCGCTTGGTCGGGATGTATTGCCGGAAGCTGAGTCTCCCTTTGAAGCTGATGAGAGACTCATCAATAGAGACCTCCCGCCCCGGGACATAGGCCTCCCAAAATCTGGCCCCGAAGTGATTGATGACCGGCCTGATTTTATACAGGCGGTCATACGCGGGATCAGTTCGGGGGGGACATGCCGCATTATCAGCATAATGCAAACATCTCCGAATGGCCTCGAACCGGGAGCGTGCCATGGCCATACTGTAGAGGGGTGTCTGGTAAAAGACGTCCCCACTCCAATATTGCCTGACACTGGGTTTTTTAACTATACCCATATGCAGCGCGAGGCCCCAAAAGGTCCTCATTTCGGCTGCATCGACTGGAGTCCAGCCGCCGGGTCTAGCTAAAAGTGAGCCCGGGTTAGCGGCGACGAACTGTTGGGCGTACAGATTCGTCTGTGTAACCATCAAATTAACAAAGTCGTCACTGAAAAAATGACCGAAAAAGTCCTTTTCAGTGAACCCGGCGATGTTAATTTTGATTCCTGAGTCGCCAACAAACTCAGGAATCACGGGCTCGTGGTCCGCTGGCTCAGCCCAGTCAAGTTCTCCGGTACGATGTACCAGTGATCTTGGCAGGGGGGCTTCACTAGTATGAGCGCCAGGGGGACTCATACTAGCATGGGGCACAGGGTCAAGGGCAGAGGAGGTTTGCGGCACCGCACGGCGGCGTCTCCGCCGCCTTGGTGGCTCATCATCAGAACTAGATGATGAGGAGGACGATGAAATAAGGAAGGTGGGGTCTTCATCGTCCTCTGAGCCGCTCTCGGTGTCGGAGGCAATTAGGTCATATGCCTCCTCCGCCGAAAACACTCTGCGGGCCATTTCCCTACTCTAATGTGGATACGGGGGGTGTGTGTGTGTGTGTGGGGGGGGGGGGGGAAAACTTTATTGGTGTGTGTGCTGCGTGTGGTGTGGTGCGATATTACCTCCCTAACCCGCCCTAACCCTCCCTAACCTAACCTAACTAAACTAACCCGCCCTAACAGAAAAAAATATAAAATAAAAAGGAGCCTTTTTAAAAAAAAAAGGGGGGACTTCTAGCGCAAAAAAGCCCTGCGCCAAAAAAAGCGTTTATCTAATCAGTGGTGTGCGCACTGATTAGCGCTTGTGGCGGCAGGGGGCGCAGAAGTCAGTGGGGGGTCTGGCCACTGACCCCCACACAAAAAAAAACTGGAAAAAAAAAAAAAAAACGCTTTACCCCGAAAAAAATGCACCCACCTGAACCCCCAAAAAAACGCTGATCAGTGATAAATCACAGACAGCGGCGGGACTGGCTGCACACACAGGTACGGTCCGTCCGCACAGTACACGCCTGCTACTGGTGGCACGGACCGCCTATGGGTGCAAAAAATAAACCGCGTTAACCGAAAAAAGTGCCTGTACCACAAAAAAAACGCTGATCAGTGATAAATCACCGACAGCGGTGAGGCACGCCGCACACACACAGGTAAGGTCCGGCCACACAGTACACGCCTGCTACTGATGGCACGGACCGCCTATGGGTGCAAAAACACGCTAGAAAACCCGAAAAAAAGCGCCGGCACCACAAAAAAAAACGCTGATCAGTACTACGGGACTGATCAGCGGCGGGTGGGCTTTAACAAACCGTGGCGGACCGCTCTTTTATAACTAAGAGGGTCCGCACACACGCTTAGTGAAAAAAAAAAAAAAAAAAAGATCTGCACCAAAAAAAAAAGGCTGGCGGCAGACCGCAGCGACCCAGCAGGGCCGGGGTCACGCAGCTAAAGGTGCTACGGACCCACGGACACCCACTGAGGTACGCTGAAAAAAAGACAAAAAAAAACTTTTTTTTTTTTAACCCTAACCTGTCCCTACCTAATCTAAAGCTATCCCTGGCGATTTCTGTGCCAAGGGGCCACAGAAAGGGGGCAAGGGGCACTTTTTTTGGACTCAGGGGATGGTGGGCAGCACGGGGCTCCGTCCTGCACACCAGATCTATGTGGAATGGTGGGCAGAACGGAGCAACGTGCTCCTAGCCCCCACCATCCCCTCCCATTACTATGTGATTGGTGTGGCCACTTTGGCCACCCAATCACAACTGTACTGAGGGGGTGGCCACAATGCCAGCCCCCAGTACAGCATGGATGGTGATTGGTGGTGTATACTACACCACCAGTCACCATCTATATCCGGGTCACAGGGTCACACGTGACCCTGATGACCCGGAACCGCTGCAGAACGCCGGTAAGTAGTTACCGGCGTCCTGCAGCGATCGCAGGTATAGGAGGTCCTCCGGACCTCCTCCTGCACACTGCCGGGATGTCTGCTGATAGAAATCAGCAGACATCCGGCGCCGATCCCCGCCCGGCGAGCGGCGGGGAACGGAATCGCAGCGCATCGCTCGTCTGAATTGACGAGCGATGCGCTGCGATCGCCGACATGGGGGGGCATAATGACCCCCCTCGGCGTTATGCCGCGATGCCTGCTGAACGATTTCAGCAGGCATCGGGCACCGGCTCCCCTCCGGCTAGCGGTGGGGGGCTGGGAATGGACAGGACGTACTCCTACGTCCTCGGTCCTTAAGGACTCGGAAACGGGGGCGTAGGAGTACGTCCATTGTCCTTAAGGGGTTAATGAACAGCGTGTGCAAAAAAAAAAAAAAAAATGTGTGGGAAGGCTCTATGATGCAGCCTGGTGGAATCAGATTCCGACAAGTGCGTTTCCTGCAAACAAATTATGTCAGCTCCCAACTGCCTGGTTTCTGCCCAGACCAGGGAGCATGTATAAGGGGAATTTAACCCCCGAACATTCAAGGAGACTACTTTTAGGACCATGATGGGGGGAAGGAGAACAGTGGCGGCAGTGTTGGAGTGGGAACATGAAGACCTATGCAAAGGTGGAAGTTCAGCAATATAACATGAAGAGGAAGCCAAAGAGGTGTACATAAAAATAAAACAATAATAATTTCAATAACAAACAAATAGAGCAACGAAGGGGGAGGGAATTGTTCCGAGCGAACATAGTTCGCCCATAGTGACCCCTGGAGAGAGTCACTTTCGGGGGGATATTGAAAAAAAGGAAAGATCCATATCATAACGTGTGCCTATCTGGCTAATATAAAAAACATCCCAGAGATAGAAGAAAAAAAAACTATAAAAAAAAAAAAAAATTAAGTAGACTTTCTTTTCCCATACTGTACCACAGTCCAGTCATTGGAGACCTTCTGAGGGGGAAGGTTGGAGGCATCCCCATCTGAGGAGGGAGACCGGGAGATATTCCAGGTATGACAGAGCTGCATTAGGACCTCAGGTGTGGAAGCCACATGCTTTGATCCTTAAAAGGTGGCGATAATCTTGGTCGGAAAGCCCCATTTGTATGGGATGCCATGAGCCCTCAGTATAGAGGTACCTTGAGTAAATTCTCGACGGCGTGCCAGGGTAGCCACAGAAAGGTCAAAGACCGACAGCGTGGAGAATTTATCCGGCAAGTTTGAAGGAGCACGAGCAGCCTGAGTAATCTTCTCCTTGATATGAAAGTGTACCCTCAGAATGATGTCTCGAGTAGCTGAGGCAGGGATAGATTTCGGCTTTGGTAAGCAATGTACCCAGTCCAGCAGGAGGTCATGCAGTGATGCAGAGGGAAGCAAATCTGCAAAGTAGTCGGTCACAAACATCAAGAGATTCTCAGTTTTAACCTCCTCCGGAACACCCCTAATCCGGAGGTTGTTCCTCCGGGAGCGATCCTCCATGTCAGCCAGTTTAGCCCTGAGCGCGGCCACCTCATCCTCCAGAGCATTAACAATGTCCAACACAGAGTTATGAGCAGAGGTGAACTCATGCATTTTATTTTCCACATGAGAGGTGTGGGTCCCAAGCGAGTGCAGTTCTTGTTGGATGCTGGAGACCGCTGAGCGGATTTCATTCCGGAAAGTTGAGGTGAGGTCCGCGGCCACGGCCAGCAGCGCCACCTCTGTAAGGGCCGGGGACTTGTTCAGGGACAGAGTCCCGGGAGAGGCCGCGGAGTGCTGGAGGTTCATAGAGGCTATGACCGCTGGGGAAGCTGGAGGTTGGTGTATTGGTGATCCTGTGGTTACCGATCTGGCAGAGGTCAGGGAGGACGTACCTTCTAGAGAGACTGCACCCTTGGACGCTGAAACCAGGCACGCAGGTAGCTGGCAGGCCGCCGGCACCATCTTGCGTGTCCGCAGCGGGAAAGAATTGGGTGAGTTTCAAAGGGCTTTTCTTTCCCTTCTTCGTCCGGGCCATACTGAACCAGAAGCCGAGACAGCTGATAGAGCTGGAAGCACTAATGAGAGCAGGGATTAGCCGGTTAGTGCCGCTATAGAGCCGGAGACAGACGGAGCTCACTGATCAAGCGTCCTCCGCCATGCGCCTCCAGGCCACGCCCCCATGCTGATCAGTATTTAAACGCCAATCAGCGCAGTCTGCACAAGAGGTACGGCCCGGCCACGCAGTGCAGAAAAGTGGCTGGTGGCCTGGACACATGCTTCCTGTACCCCTTATTACATTCCTTGAGGGTTGTAGTTTCCAAAATGGTGTCAGGGTTTGTAAATGCAACATGGCGGCGTCATACTATCCCAGCCACATTCTCTCTCCAAAAGCCAAATGGTACTCCCTCCCTTCTCTGCTGTGTGCCCGCACATCCCTTTTAGTCCACATATGGGGTTCTTTTAAACTCGAGAGAAATTGGGTGACATTTTAGGGAGCTCTTTCTCCTTTTACCTCTTGACAAATGAAAAATTGGGGTTACAACAGCATTTTAGTGTAAAAATTTTTATTTTCATGGCCCACTGTTCCAAAATGTTAGCAAACACCTGTGGGGTGTAAATACTCACTGTACCACTTATTACATTTCTTGAATGGTGAAGTTTCCAAAATGAAGTCAAATGTGGGGCGTTTCCACTGTTTAAGCACCATAGGGGCTTTGTAAGTGCGACATGGCCCCCAAAACCTGTTCCAGCCAAAATCTCTCTCCAAAACCCCAAAATATTGCTCCTTCCATTCTTAGCTTTGACATGCGGCCACAGAGCACTTTATATCAACATATAGGGCATTTCCATACTCGGAAGATATTGGTTTACAAATCTTGAGGGGCTTTTTTTTTCCTTTTACCTCGTAAAAATGAAAAATGTGGGACTTTAACATCATGTGTAAAAAAAAAAAATTTAAAAAAAATAAAATAACTATTTGAGATTTTGACTTTTCACCTCCACTTTGCTGCAATTTCTGTGAAACACCTAAAGGGTAAGGAGAACTCCACTGGAAAAAAAAATTCTTTTAAATCAACTGGTGTCAGAAAGTTAAACAGATTTGTAGATTACTTCTATAAAAAAGAAATCTCCATCCTTCCAGTACTTAGTTGCTGAATGCTCCAGAGGAAGTTCTTTTCTTTTTGAATTTCCTATCAGTCTGACCACAGTGCTCTCTGCTGACACCTCTGTCCATTTCAGGAACTGTCCAGAGCAGGAGAGGTTTGCTATGGGGATTTTCTCCTACTCTGGACAGTTCCTAAAATAGAGGTGTCAGCAGAAAGCATTGTGGTCAGACAAAAAGGAAATTCTAAAAGAAAAGAACTTCCTCTGGTGCATTCAGCAACTAAGTGCTGGAAGGATTAAGAATTTTTTTTTAATAGAAGTAATCTACAAATCTGTTTAACTTTCTGACACCAGTTGATTTAAAAGAATTTTTTTTCCAGTGGAGTACTCCTTACCCTTTAGGTGTTTCACAGGAATTGCAGCAAAGTAGAGGTGAAAAGTCCAAATCAAATTTTTTTTTTAGTATATAGCAGCCGATAAGTACTAGAAGGATTAAAATTTGTTAATAGAAGTAATTTACAAATCTGTTAAACTTTCCGACACCAGTTGATTTAGAAGAAAAAATGTTTTCCAGTGCTGTACACCTTTAACAAACTTTCTGAATGTCACTTTGAATACTTTGAGCGGTGCAGTTTTTATAATGGGGACATTTATGGGGAGTTTCTAACAAGAAGGCCCCTCAAATCAACTTCAAACTGAACTGGTCCTTAAAAAAAAAAAAAATATTCCTATTTTAGACATTTTCAGGAAAAATTGGAAAATTGCTTGTAAACTCTGAAGCCCTCTAATGTCTTCAAAAAAAATAAAAACATGTTTATTTTATGATGCCAACATATTGTATATGTGAATCTATTTGGCATGATCAGTTTTCTTTCAAGCAGAGCATTTCAAATTTAGTAAAATGCTAATTTTTTTATTTTTTCATGAAAGTTTGGAATTTTATCACAAATAACTGATGCAAGTTTCAACGAAAGTTTACCAGTATCTTAAAGTAGAATAGGTTATGAACAGTTTCGGAATCAGAATGATAAGTAAAAGCTTCTCAGAGTTATTATTGCATAAATCGACAGGTCAGATTTGAAAAATTTGTCTGTGTCCTTAAGGGGTAAATGTTTTGTTAGTTTTTTTTAAGTTATTAACACATCTTTTAATTATTTTCTCCATTATTTTTATAAAGTCAAAGTATGTGCAAGAACTGCGCCAATACACATGCTACAGACTCCTCATACTAGTCTGCCAGCCATAGACAAGTGCTATGTAACCTGTCACAAACTTACAACTCAAAGCACTCATTTATGCATATGCAACTTGACCCCACATAGAACTATTTGCTAAATTAATATGTTTCCTGCGCTGTCCAACATCCCTGGCCACACAAGGTACATCTAACAAATCCTGAAATGGTATTAGCGTTAGTGAGCCTGAAAGGGGTCGGAGATAGTTGTAAGGGGGGGGGGTCATAGGGTTATAAATTATTTTTCTGGCATTTACAAATCTGTAATGGCATCCAAATAAATCAATTTCCAATCACTCACTCATCTCATGTAATTTTTTAATAAAGGAAGATTTTTAAGCTGATCCAAGTGCGTGTGCGTGCGTGCGTGCGTGCGTGTACTGCTGGGATAAGTGAAATGCCCTGAGCCCAGAATTTTTTTTTATTTCATTTTTAATTTACATCTATCTTGGTAATTTAAGGGTTTATTCATAAGTAAAGGTAAAACAGAAGACAAAGACATGAAAGAACATCTAGGAAATTAAAGCACATGTCGTTTTAATCTGTAATGTTATTTTGTACGATCAGTGAATGTTAACATTGAATGTTATATTTACAAGGTTATTTATATAGGGGTATTAATTTAATGTGGCACACTTGTTTATGACACATGTAAACTAAAATTATCACTAGTTTACATCATACAAAGCAGCAGTAAGTGGAAAATAACTTTACATAGCAAACAGAGGTACAAAGCCTACATAAACTGCCTTGTGTTGTTCATTGATTAAATAATAAAATGGATATAAAGGTTGAAGGCAATGGAAAATTCAAAGGATTTGTTTCAGGACTTCTTGTACTCAATTCTTTCTACTTTGACATCATCCCCAATCAGCTGGTAAACATAGGTGACGACTGTAGAAGCTTGGATATCCATGAGAACAAAGGAAGGAATGATGTTGCTGAAAGCAGAGAAAATAACATTTTATCAGCAACTGAAGACAGTTCTACAAAACTGACATGCTGTAAGTTAAAAAAAAAGTTTCAATTTTCTGTTATGGCATACTGGGACTTTAACCTCTTGGGGACGAAGGGCGTACTGGTACACCCCTGCTCCCTGGTACTTCAAGACCAAGGGCGTTCCTGTACGCCCGTGGGAATTTCGGTCCCCGCCGGGTGGGGACCGGGGTGTCTGCTGATTTTCCATCAGCAGGTACCCCATGCAAAATGCCCAGGGGGACCCCCCCATGAGGCCTGTGACCCAGAAAATAAGGGGGATCAGTGTTCTCCAAGACACCCACGGTCCCCCTGAAGGGATAGGAGTAAGGTGGCAGCTATTAACTTTCGGTTTCCCCGTTCTGCCCACCCACAATAGGCCGGGAAGAACGGGGAAACCGACGAGGACCGGTGCCGAAGGTCCACTTACCCATCGGCAGCGGAAGGTGATCGGCAGCAGGAGAGGGCGGCGATGCGGCTCCCTGGATCCTACAGAAGCCGGTGAGTTGCCTAGCAACATCTGGAAGGATACAGTTTGAGACCACTATACAGTGGTCTCTAAACTGTAGCCCTCCAGATGTTGCAAAACTGCAAAAGCCCAGCATGCCCAAACAGCTGTCTCGGCATGCTGGGAGTAGTAGTTGTGTACCTCCAGCTGTTGCATAACTACAGCTCCCAGCATGCCCTTCGTCGATCAGTACATGCTGGGAGTTGTAGTTTTGCAACAGCTGGAGGCACACTGGTTGGAAAATACTGAGTTAGGTAACAGAACCTAACTGAAGGTTTTCCAACCAGTGTGCCTCCAGCTGTTGCAAAACTACAACTCCCAGCATGCACGGTCTGTCAGTGCATGCTGGGAGTTGTAGTTCTGAAACAGCTGGAGGTTTGCCCCCCCCCCCCATGTGAATGTACAGGGTACATTCACACGGGCGGGTTTACAGTGAGTTTGAGCTGCGGCAGATTTTTCGCAGCTACGCAAACTCCTAGCGGGAAACTCACCGTAACACGCCAGTGCGCATGTACCCTAACACATAATAAAGGGTAAAACACTACATACACAACCCCTTACAATCCCTAATCTAGTCCTCAAATGCGCATGGCGCTCTCTCACTTTGGAGCCCTGTCGTTTTTCAAGGAAACAGTTTAGGGCCACATATGGGGTATTTCTGTACTCGGGAGAAATTGCACTACAAATTTAGGGGGGCTTTTTCTCCTTTTACCCCTTATGAAAAGGAAAAGTTGGGGGCTACACCAGCATGTTAGTGTAAAAAAAAAAAATTTTACACAAACATGCTCGTGTTGCCCCATTCTTTTTATTTTCAAAAGCGGTTAAAGGGAAAAATAAAAATTATAATTTGTAACGCAATTTCTCCAGAGTACGGAAATACCCCATACGTGGGAAATTCTCTGCGGACGCACAACAAGGCTCAGAATTGAGCGCGCACTATGTATATTTGAAGCCTAAATTGGTGATTTGCACAGGGGTGGCTGGTTTTACAGCTGGTTAAACACAAAATAATAAATACCCATGTGTGACCCCATTTTGGAAACTACACCCCTCACGGAATGTAACAAGGGGTATAGTGAGCCTTAACACCCCACAGGTGTTTGAAGAATTTTCATTAAAGTTGGATGGGAAAATGAAAAAAAAAAGTCACTAAAATGCTGGTGTTACCCCAAATGTTTCACAAGGGAAAATAGGAAGAACATACCCCATACATATGTGGATGTAAAGTGCTCTGCAGGTGCACTACAATGCTCAGAAGAGAAGGAGCATCATTGGGTTTCTGGAGAGAAAATTTGTCCGGAATTGGAGGCCACGTGTGTTTACAAAGCCCCCATAGTACCAGAACAATGGACCCCCCATGCGACCCCATTTTGGAAACTACACCCCTCACGTAATGTAATAAGGGGTACAGTGAGCATTTACGCCCCACAGGTGTCTGACAAATTTTTGGAACAGTGGTCAGTGAAAATGAAAAATGTAATTTTCCATTTGCACAGTCCACTGTTCCAAAGATCTGTCAAACGCCAGTGGGGTGTAAATGCTCACTGCACCCCTTATTAAATTCTGTGAGGGGTGTAGTTTCCAAAATGGTCACATGTGGGGGGGGGTTCACTGTTCTGGCAAAATGGGAGGCTTTGTAAACGCACATGTCCCCTGACTTCCATTCCAAACAAATTCTCTCTCTAAAAGCTCAATGGCGGTCCTCTTCTTCTGAGCATTGAAGTGCGCCAGCAGAGCACTTGACGTCCACACATGGGGTATTTCCATACTCAGAAGAAATGGGGTTAAAAATTTGGGGGGTCATTTTCTCCTATTACCCCTTGTAAAAATGTAAAATTTGGGGGGGAAAAAACTGCATTTTAGTGAAAAAAGTTTTTTCCATTTATACATCCAACTTTAACAAAAAGTCGTCAAACACATGTGAGGTGTTAAGGCTCACTGTACCCCTTGTTACGTTCCTTGAGGGGTGTAGTTTCCAAAATAGTATGCCATGCGTTTTTTTTTGCTGTTCTGGCAACATAGGGGCTTCCTAAATGTGACATGACCCCCAAAAACCATTTCAGCAAAATTTGCTTTCCAAAAGCCAAATGTGACTCCTTCTCTTCTGAGCATTGTAGCTCGCCCGCAGAGCATTTTACGTCCTAACATGGGGTATTTCCATACTCAGAAGAGATGGGGTTACAAATTTTGGGGGGCATTTTCTCCCATTACCCTTTGTAAAAATGGTAAATTTGGGGAAAAAACTGCACTTCCATTTACACATCTGACAAATGAAAAGTCATCTAACACCTGTGGGGTGTTAAGGCTCACTGGACCCCTTGTTACGTGCCTTGAGGGGTGTAGTTTCTAAAATGGTATGCCATGTTGCATGGTTATCTGCTGTTCTGGCACCATATGGGCTTCCTAAATGCAACATGCCCACCAAAAACAATTTCAGCAAAATTCACTCCGCAAAATCCCATTGTTGCTCCTTCTCTTCTGAGCCCCCTAGTGCACCCACAGAGCACTTTACATCCACATATGAGGTATATCCTTACTCAAGAGATATTGGGTTACAAATTTTGGGGGGCTTTTTCCTCCCATTACCCCTTGTAAAAATTAAAAAACTGGGTCTACAAGAACATGAGTGTAAAAAAAAAAAAGGAAGATTTTGAATTTTCTCCTTCACTTTGCTGCTATTCCTGTGAAACACCTAAAGGGTTAACACACTTACTGAATGTCATTTTGAATACTTTGAGGGGTGCAGTTTTTATAATGGAGTCATTTGTGGGGTATTTCTAATATGAAGGCCCCTCAAATCCACTTCAAAACTGAACTGTTCCCTGAAAAATTACGATTTTGAAATTTGTTTGAAAAATTGCTGCTGAACTTTGAAGCCCTCTGATGTCTTCCAAAAGTAAAATCATGTCAACTTTATGATGCCAACATAAAGTAGACATATAGGATATGTGAATCAATATATAATTTGGAATGTCAATTTTCCTTACAAGCAGAGAGCTTCAAGAGAGCTTCAAAGTTAGAAAAATGCAAGACTTTATTTTTCATAACATTTTGGAATTTTTCACCAAAGAAATTATGCAAGTATCGACAAAAACTTACCACTAACAAAGTAGAATATGTAACGAAAAAAAAAACAATCTCTGAATCAGAATGAAAAGTAAAAGCATCCCAGAGTTATTAATGCTTAAAGTGACAGTGGTCAGATGTGCAAAAAAACGCTTTGGTCCTTAAGGAGAAAATGGGCTTGGTCCTTAACCCCTAAAGGACCCAGCCCAAATATACCTTAAGGACTCGGCCATTTTTTTAACATCTGACCACTGTCACTTTAAGCATTATTAACTCTGGGATGCTTTTGCCTTTCATTCTGATTCAGAGATTGTTTTTTGTGACATATTCTACTTTATGTTAGTGGTAAAATTTTGTCGATACTTGAATCATTTCTTGGTGAAAAATTCCAAAATTTGATGAAAAAATTTAAAATTTTGCATTTTTTTAACTTTGAAGCTCTCTGCTTATAAGGAAAATGGATATTCCAAATAAATGTTATATTGATTCACATATACAATATGTCTACTTTATGTTTGCATCATAAAGTTGACATGTTTTTTACTTTTGGAAGACACCAGAGGGCTTCAAAGTTCAGCAGCAATTTTCCAATTTTTCACAAAATTTTCAAAATCGGAATTTTTCAGGGACCACTTCAGTTTTGAAGTGGATTTGAAGGGCTTTCTTATTAAAAAATACCCCACAAATGACCCCATTATAAAAACTGCACCCCTCAAAGTATTCAAAATGACATTCAGAAAGTTTGTTAACCCTTTAGGTGTTTCACAGGAATAGCAGCAAAGTGAAGGAGAAAATTCAAAATCTTCATTTTTTACACTCGCATATTTTTGTAGACCCAGTTTTTGAATTTTTACAAGGGGTAATAGATGAAAAATCCCCCCAAAATTTGTAACCCAATTTCTGTCGAGTAAGGAAATACCTCATATGTGGATCTCAAGTGTTCGGCGGGCACAGTAGAGGGCTCAGAAGGGAAGGAGCGACAATGGGATTTTGGAGATGGAATTTTGCTGAAATGGTTTTTGTCACATTTAGGAAGCCCCTATGGTGCCAGAACAGCAGAAAACCCCCACATGGCATACCATTTTGGAAACTACACCCCTCAAGCACGTAACAAGGGGTCCAGTGAGCCTTAACACCCCACAGGTGTTTGATGACTTTTCGTTAAAGTCAGATGTGTAAATGAAAAAAAATGTTTTTCACTAAAGTGCAGTTGCCCCCCCAAATTTATCCTTTTTACAAAGGGTAATGGGAGGAAATGCCCCCCAAAATTTGTAACCCCATTTCTTCTGAGTATATAAATACCCCATGTTAGGACGTAAAATGCTCTGCGAGCGAACTACAATGCTCGGAAGAGAAGGAGCCACATTTAGCTTTTGGAAAGCAAATTTTGCTGAAATGGTGTTTGGGGGGCATGTCGCATTTAGGAAGCACCTAAGGTGCCAGAACAGCAAAAAAAAAAAAAAAAAAACACATGGCATACTATTTTGGAAACTACACCCCTCAAGGAACGTAACAAGGGGTCCAGTGAGCCTTAACACCTCACAGGTATTTCACAATTTTTGTGAAAGTTGGATGTGTAAATGAAAAAACAAATTTTTTCACTAAAATGCTGTGTTTTCCCCAAATTTTACATTTTTACAAGGGGTAATAGGAGAAAATGACCACCAAAATTTGTAACCCCATTTCTTCTGAGTATGGAAATACCCCATGTGTGGACGTCAAGGGCACTGCTGGCGCACTACAATGCTCAAAAGAGGAGGAGCGCCATTGAGCTTTTTGAAAGAGAATTTGTTTGGAATGGAAGTCGGGGGCCATGTGCGTTTCAAAGCCCCCCGTGGTGCCAGAACAGTCGACCCCCCGACATGTGACCCCATTTGGGAAACTATACCCCTCGCAGAATTTAATAAGGGGTGCAGTGAATATTTACACCCCACTGGCGTTTGACAGATCTTTGGAACAGTGGGCTGTGCAAATGAAAAATTAAATTTTTCATTTTCACGGATCACTGTTCCAAAAATCTGTCAGACACCTGTGGAGCGTAAATGCTCACTGTACCCCTTATTACATTACGTGAGGGGGATAGTTTCCAAAATGGGGTCACATGTGGGGTGGGGGGGGGGGTCCATTGTTCTGGCACTATGGGGGCTTTGTAAACACACGTGGCCTTCAATTCCAGACAAATTCTCTCTTCAAAATCACAATGGCGCTCCTTCTCTTCTGAGCATTGTAGTGCACCCGCGGAGCACTTTACATCCACATATGGGGTATGTTCTTACTCAGAAGAAATGGGGTTACAAATTTTGGGGGTCTTTTTTCCTATTTTCCCTTGTGAAAACCAGCATTTTAGCGAAAAAAATTTTTTTTCCTCATTTTCCCATCCAACTATTTTGTCAAACACCTGTGGGGCGTAAATGCTCACTATACCCCTTGTTACGTTCCGTGAGGGGTGTAGTTTCCAAAATGGGGTCACATGTGGGTATTTTTTTTTTGTGTTTGACAGAACCGCTGTAAAATCAGCCTCTCCTGTGCAAATCACCAATTTAGGCCTCAAATGTACATAGTGCGCTCTCATTCCTGAGCCTTGTTGTGCGTCCGCAGAAAATTTTACGCCCACATTTGGGGTATTTCCGTACTCAGGAGAAATTGCTTTTACCGCTTGTCAAAATAAAAAGTATGGGGCAAAACCAGCATGTTCGTTTAAAAAATAAAAAAAAATTTACACTAACAGGCTGGTGTAGACCCCAACTTTTCCTTTTCATAAGGGAAATACCCCATATGTGACCCTAAACTGTTTCCTTGAAATACGACAGGGCTCTGAAGTGAGAGCGCCATGCGCATTTGAGGACTTCATGGGGATTGCATAGGGGTGGACATAGGGGTATTCTAAGCCAGTGATTCCCAAACAGGGTGCCTCCAGCTGTTGCTAAACTCTCAGCATGCCTGGACAGTCAGTGGCTGTCCGGAAATGCTGGGAGTTTGTGATTTGCAACAACAAGAGGCTTCGTTTTGAAAACACTGCTGTACTATACGTTTTTCATTTTTATTGGGGGTGGGGGGGGGGGGGGGGGGGGGGACAGTGTAAGGGGGGGTGTATATGTAGTGTTTTACTCTTTATTTTGTGTTAGTGTAGTGTTTTTAGGGTACATTCACACTGGCGGGCGTTTACAGTGAGTTTACTGCTAGGAGTTTGTGCTGCGGCGAAAAATTTGCCGCAGCCCAAACTTGAAGCAGAAAACTAACTGTAAACCTGCCTGTGTGAATGTACCCTGTACGTTCCAATGGGGGGCAAACCTCCAGCTGTTTCAAAACTACAACTCCCAGCATGTACTGACAGACCGTGCATGCTGGGAGTTGTACTTTTGCAACAGCTGGAGGCACACTGGTTGGAAAACCTTCAGTTACCTAACTCAGTATTTTCCAACCAGTGTGCCTCCAGCTTTTGCAAAACTACAACTCCCAGCATGTACTGATCGTCGAAGGGCATGCTGGGAGATGTAGTTGTGCAACAGCTGGAGGTACACAACTATAACTGCCAGCATGCCGAGACAGCTGCTTGCTGTATGGGCATGCTGGGATTTGCAGTTTTGCAACAGCTGGAGGGCTATAGTTTATAGAGACCACTGCACAGTGATCTCCAAACTGTGGACCTCCAGATGTTGCAAAACTACAAATCCCAGCATGCTCAGACAGCAAACTGCTATGTGGGAATGCTGGGAGTTGTAGTTTTGCAAGATCTGGAGAGCGACAGTATAGAGATCATTGTGCAGTGGTCTCAAACTGTAGCTCTCCAGCTGTTGCAAAACTACAAATCCCAGCATGCCTAAACAGCTCTCTGGGCATGCTGGGAGTTGTAGTTTTGCAACATCTGGAGGGCTACAGTTTAGAGACCACTCTATAGTGGTCTCAGACTTTAGCCCTCCAGATGTTGCTAAGCAACTCACCGGCTTCCGTAGGATCCACGGAGCTGCGTCGCCGTCCTCTTTTTCCGTTGATCGTCGCCCGCTGCCGCCGTCAATCGTTGCCCGCTACCGTCGGACTTCGGCGCCGGTCCTGTGTCGTTTCCCCGTTCTGCCCCGCCTACTGTGGGTGGGCAGGAAGGGGAAACCGAAAGTAAAGCCACCCACCCCCGATCTGCTATTGGTCATCGCGTCTTGATGATCAATAGCAGGGATAGGAGGGGTGGCACCCCTGCCACCTCACTCCTATCGCTTCAGGGGGATCGTAGGTGTCTTGGACACCCGCGATCCCCCTTTTATTCCGGGTCATCGGGTCACCATAGAGCCGAAACGGAGCAAGTCGCAAGTGTGAATTCACTTGCGATTTGTTCCAATCGCCGACATGGGGGGGTCTGATGACCCCCCTGGGCATTTGCACGGGGTGCCTGCTGATCGATATCAGCAAGCACCCCGGTCCGGCGGGGACAGAAATTCCCACGGGCGTATGGATACGTCCTGTGTCCTTAAGTACCAGAAAGCCAGGGCGTATCCATACGCCCTAGGTCCTTAAGTGGTTAAAGGGGTACTCCGCCCCTAGACATCTTATCCCTATCCTAAGGATAGGGGATAAGATGTCAGATCGCCGCGGTCCCGCTGCTGGGAACCCCTGGGATCGCCCCATGCGGCACCGCGCTCTCATTACTGCACAGAGCGAGTTTGCTCTGCGCGTAATGACGGGAAATACAGGGTCCGGAGCATCGTTACGTCACGGCTCCGCCCCTCGTTACGTCACGGCCCGAACCCCCTCAATACAAGTCTATGGGAGGGGGCGTGGCGGTCGTCACGCCCCCTGCCATAGACTTGCATTAAGGGGGGCGGGGTATAGAAAATTAATTTTTAAAGTAGCAGCATATCCTTATGAGGGTCAAGTAGTCACATGGGCACATGGCATCTGTGCCCCTGGTTGTAATTAAGTCTATTCAGGCTGACACATTGAGAAAGCTTATTTTACACTATATCATGTGTTGTCACCAGTCACATAGGGTAAAACCTGGTGACAGGTTCCCTTTAATGTGAATACACAGTTCTTCTCCAGTCAGTGCAATGCCTCATTTAAAGTGTAACTCCAGCATTTCTCTCCCCCTGTTCTGCAAAGATCAGTGTGGAGGGATGCAGCTCATGCTGGGGGTAACAATTGTCAAACACACAATAATCAGCATCAAAATTTGCTGTAAATGTAGCAAAACGTACATGCTTGTTTCATGGTGTGTTTATTAATACACAGAGCTATTAAAAACACCTCTGTGTATGAACATACAGTTTAGAATTCAGAATAAATTCAGATGTCATTTATAAAAGGGAAACACAGCACTTACTTTTCTAAAGCATTGTAGGCTCCTGTAGCAGACCCTGGGTTTATATAAAACTTGTTTTCATGTTCAAATGCTTCAAATTTTTGTGTATGTCCTGAAATCATAATATCTACATCAAGCTGCCTCTGTAACAATGCTAGGCTGGCCATGTCACCCCAAGGAATCACTTGGTGACCATGGATTAACCCGATCTTAAACTGGCCAACAGTCACAACCTTCTGTTCTGGATAGTTTAAATTCTGAAGAACAAAAAGACACTGCATTAAAAAGGGAGCACTGGTAACCAACCACAGAGGCCAACAATGAATAGTCAGAGACATGGCACAATATAAAATTAGTGGGTATCTGGGCACCAATCACTAGGACATAGACTGCTCGTCAAACACTTTACACACCAATATTATTTTCTGATGTGTCCAAAGTGTTCAGAAAATGTAATACTCACTTTAAACCAAATGGATGCATAGCTCTGTTTTTACTCTTTAGTAACACTTGCTAATAAATACACAAGTAGACAAAAAATTAGGTGTAAGAAGGCATAACTACATAGGCTTTTCTCTGTAGTCTTTAAAGGGGTACTCTACCCCTAGACATATTATCCCCTTCGCAACCACGGGAACGGAAGTACGTGATGTCACGACTCCGCCAGTGTGACGTCACACCCTGTCCCCTCAATGCAAGTCTATGGGAGGGGGCGTGACGGCCGTCACGCCCCCTTTAATAGACTTGCATTGAGGGGACGGGGCGTGACGTCACACGGAGGTGGAGTCGTGACGTCACGGACATCCATTCCCGTGGTCACGACCCAGACCCTCCAGCGCTTCCGGACAAGAAACAAGTGGGTGCCGCATGCAATATTGCGGGGGTCCCCAGCGGCAGGACCTCCGCAATCAGACATCTTATCCCCTATCCTTTGGATAGGGGATAAAATGTCTAGGGGTGGCGTACCCCTTTAAAAGTGTTTTCTATGACAAATATAGTATTCTAGTATCTTCCTCCTGGGGCATTAAATAACTAAACCAAGGCCAGCATACTTACCCCCTCCGATGGAGATATATATATTCAGGTCCCCACTGTGTTCCTGTTCCTCCTGTTTTCAAACACATTTTGCTTCCACTGCTGTGACTGCCTGAGCATGAAGAGGAATAGCATCAGAAAGAGAGAGCAGGATGGCAGCGGTGGAGGCAATTATGCCAGCTTCTGGGTTTTATTTTATTGCACAGGAAAACCACTTTAAAAGACATAAACAAAGGCCTGTGTAGTTTAGGCAGTCATACACCTTTTCATTTGATGTCTACTAAATGTGTATTAGGAAGTGCTGATAAAGAATAAAAACAGACATGCTTGTACCAAGAAAGCACAAAAACTAGGATAATTTATATTTAGGGTAGGATGTAAAAGTGTAGCTTTTATGTTGAAGTAAAATTGCAGGATTATCGAATTGGAAGCTATGTGGGGAAAAAAGGTCCAAAATATCCAATATGGTTGCATGTAACTTTAAAAAACATTTTTATTTTGGGCTTATGCACACTGCCTTGTTACAGCTCAGTTTAGTATGGAGCTGTCACAAAGGCCTATAGTGCCATAATACTTCTATATGGCTCTAATTTTATAACATCTAAAGGGTGTTTTTGAAAAACTGCCATAGAAAATGCTGTGTTTAATCAGTTTTTGAGCCAAGGCCAGGAGAGATTTCAAAAGCGAAGGAAAAATAAGCAATTGATTTATGGTACATTCACACAGACTTTCTGCCCAGAATGAAAGAAGGACAGCATCAGCGCTGATTCTTTTAGTAAGTGTTATATCTTGCCTCACTGCTTGATACGCAGTGTGGACTAATCAGCACTGATCTATAATGTCCTCCACACTACTGCTGCTTCTGAGGTTTAGCTATAGACTTCCCCACATCTTTGTTGGTGCAGCATATAGAAGCCACTACAGCAGCTAGTGTATGGAGTCATACACAATATATGAGAACTTCTACCCCTTTTGTGTATGGGGGTTAAAGTAACTGGGCCACCACCAAACTTCTGACATGTGAAAAGTTTCATAAAAAAGGAGTCAGCCTTTTAGGAAAGTGCTTTCTTTGAAATAAAGTCTCAGAAGATATATTTTCTCTTAGAACATATTAAATTGTGCAATGAAGGGTCAACATATAAAAGTAGTAATAATAAGAAGGTACTACATATACTTATTCCAAATAAATGCAAATAAAGAGAACCTCATCAAAGTCTCCTCTGACGATATGAACGTCCCCAGCCAACGTCTTGAGGTAGTCATAGCTCTCCTTGGTGCAGAGATTCCCGGTGCACAAAATGTGTTGTATCTTACCAGGGACAAGTAACTTTTTGAATTTAGCTGGTAAGCTGTTACAGCGATGAGGGATGTGCAGATCTCCTAACACCAAGACCAACTACAAAGTTGGGGGAGGAGAAAAAAAAATAAAATAAATTATGAAGATAAATAAACTTGTACAATCAATAAAAATCTACATAATAGGTGATAAGGTCTGACTGGTAGATGTTGGGACCACTGAGACCCCCCCCCCCCCAAAAAAAAAATAAAAAACACCACACAAGGGTTTCTAGGTCCCCTCATTTGCATGAAGCAGTTGTATAGCCGATCCACTGAAACTCAATAGGGCTCCTGTATATAGCCGAGATTAGTGGGGGGTCCCAGCAGTCAAGCACTTAAAACCTATATTGTCTCTTATTGGGCACACAAAACAGGGCTTCTTGTAAATTAGAAGACATGCAAGTGTTATAGGCTCATGAATCAGATTCCTTATGTGTCACCACATGCACAGAATTCCATAATAGGGGTACGTTCACACGCGAGTATTTTCTGCTGCAGATCTGTTTCAGCAGATTTAACTGCCCAATGAAGTCAATGGGCAGCAAAATCTACAGCAGATCTGAAGCAAAAATACGCACACGTGAACGTACCCTAAAGGTTAGGAGAAGACTGTTCCCCATTAATTGTTCCCCATATGCGTTAACCAAATAAGGTGTCTGGAACAATTTTCCATTCATGAAGCAGATGCATTTTATTTACCGTATATAATTTATATCATCTGCAAAATGCTATTAAAATAGGTTAATTTCTAAGTTTATCCCTCCAAATATTTTGCCAATTTACCACGTGCGACTAGCACATAACCAAATGGTAAAAATGATTGTATATAATCCTAGGACTATACAACATAGATTAATAGGGATCTGCAAGAAATTATATTGCTTGTAATGTTTAAAGGCATTATCCAAAGATTAAAAGTTATTGCCTATCCACAGAATAGAACATAACTACTGGCTTATCAGTAGGGGTCTGATAACTGCACTGGGACTGCCAGCAATCATGACAGTGGAAGTCAACTGTTCCCCAATTAATGGAATAGCAGCAAACATGCTTAGCCACTGCTCCATTTTCAGCCTATGGGACATCTTAACATTGCCAAATTTACTGCTTGGCAATGTTTCGAAGCCTTGCCACTCCATTACTTTAGAAGGAAACTAATCCTTACAAAGCTTTTAAAAAGGTATGGTGACATGTGGCAGATTTCTATTGTAGAAACTTGTTTCTGAAATCCTACATGTGACTGGAGATTGATTTAAAAAACAAAAAACATTTAATAATCAACGATCAAGCTGCAGTAACAACATGAAACAAGTATGAAATGGATTTTCAGTCATAAAATTTTTGCAACATCTACCACATGTAAACATACCCATAGGCCCTATTCAAACGGAGGAATTTCTAAGCAGAATCCGGAAGCAAAAACTCATCTTGAAAAATTCCATTGCAGCAGACTCCCATAGTTTTCAATTGGATTCTGGTGCATCATGCACACGGCAGAATTTCTATTCTGGACTCCACGGAAAGAATGAATCCCCTTGAAAATGCATTGCAGTCTATGGAGACAGCACATTTCTAAACAGTCCGGTGCCGGCTGCTTGCAGAATGTCTGCCCAACATTTTACAGACAGACATCCCCCCCCCCCCACCATGTGTATGGGACCTTAAAGGGGTACTACGGTGGGAAAAATAAATGGTTTTCAAATCTGCTGGTAACAGAAAGTAAGAGATATGTAAATTACTTCCATTTAACAATCTTAAGTCTTCCAGTACTTATTAGCTGCTGTATTCTCCACAGGAAGTTGTGCAGTTCTTTCCAGTTTGACCACAGTGCTCTCTGCTGCCACCTCTGTCCATGGAACAGGAACGGTCCAAAGCAGGGGAGGTTTGCTATGGAAATTTGCTCATGCTCTGGACAGTTCAAGACACGGGGCAGCAGAGAGCACTGTGGTCAGACTGGGAAGAACTACACAACTTCCTCTGGAGCATACAGCAGCTGATAAGTACTGAAAGGATTAAGATTTTTAAATAGAAGTAGTTTACAAATCTGTATAGCTATGTCTAGCACGGTTGATTTGAAAACATTTGTTTTTCACCGGAGTACCCCTTTAAGGTCTATGCATTCTACAAAATACCCGCCTGGGGAAACTCCAGGTGGAGATTCTGAGGACAGCAGTCACCAACTATAAAGATGAAAGAATGAACATGTTCATTCCTTTGGCGGATGAATTTCAGTTGCTGAAGTTTTCCGCTGCACGAATTTCCGTGCACTGTTCAGCAGAATCCCACTGACCGCAATGAGACTGCTGTACCAGACTTTAAAAGCGAATGTGTCCTAACACTCCCTAATTAAATTTGGCACCATGAGCAGACTGTGACTGTGTGTAGAACCACTGCTTCCTTTTTTACTAGCATACACAGTAGATAAGAGGTGGTACTACAAATGCTCATACTACAGAAAGCAATATCATATTTATGTAGAACCCTTTTAAAATTCCAAGATGCAGATCAGATTCCAAAAGCTCACAGAACACCACAATCAATTCGGAAAACATACAAGACAGTTAATGAGTCTTCACACATTCATCATTCAGATTATATAATATAGATAGTAAAATAGTATTTTTAACAGCTAGGAGAGTTGTCTAGAAGATTCTTGCCTTTAAGTGTGCATCATTTTAAGACAAAGTAAGGGTCTTGAGAAAGGTAAAGAATTGGAATGAATCTATAATGAGGCTATGTTCAATGTTATTTTGGCATATAAAAAATATTTTTCATGCAAAAAAAATTCAGATTGTTTTCCTGCCATCTGCCCCATTTTCTTAAAGGAGTACTATGGTGCACAATTCTTTTAGCCCAAAATGTTCCCCCGCGGCTGTACCTTTCTATCAATGTCCTTCTTTCAGAAGTCGGTCTGCCTGTTTTCCAGGAGCAGCGCCGCAAATTTCCCGGTTCTTCCGGGTTATGGTGGTGTGGAGGATGACGTAAAAATAGTCATCCCCCATGCTGCCTTGCTCCAGCTTCCAGTCCCTCCGTGCTTCAGTCCTTCTCACCCCCTCCTCTACCTCATCCTTTCCCCTCCCTAGTAATTCTATTAAACCCGCCCCTTTGAAACGTTACACATTGAAATCATGTGTAACTTGTTTGAAGAATATCCCTGTTAGTTACGGCAGCGTAACTAACCGGGATATCATTGGCCAGGAGTGGTCACATGTTCGGTCCCGGGGAAATGCTGAGTGCGCCAGCGCGCTCAGCTTCATGTGATAGGCAGGAGGCATTCAGAATCGTTTGCGCAGCCCAGCTAATGCCGGCTGCGCAAACGAGGAATATATGAATATGTAAAATATGGGAGCGGGGAGGATCTTTACAGTGATGACGTTTCGTAATGAAGATGGCTGCGGCAGGCTGAATACAGTGGAACGAAATTCATAATTGTGAGATACTGGCTGCACTTCCGGTTTTCCGAAAAGTTGTATAAGCATGCAGTTAGCGCAACGGAGGTAATTTAGGATATTATATAACTTTGGGCTAGCTTTACAATGTGCAATAAATATTTTGCTCCAGAGTACTCCTTTAAAGGAAATCTGTCACCAGTGTCACCTGCACTAACCTGTCGATACCGACAGATAGTGCAGGTGACACTGATGACAACAGTACTTACCGTGCTGGGGATCTCCGGTAATCTTCTCTGTTAAGCTTCAGTTTCGGGCGCGGATTGGGGCACGGGCAGAGCTTAGTGACATCACTGTCCCAGCAGCGGCTTTGGGCATGTGCGGAGCTTAGTGATATCACTGCTTATGGGTCCCGCTGCTAGAGAACAGCAGCGGTGATGTCACTCAGCTCCGCCTGTGCCCCAAGCTGAGCCAGGAGCTGAAGCTTAACGGAGAAGATTACCAGAGATCCCCAGCACGGAACGGGACAAGGTAAGTAACATTGTCATCAGTGTCACCTGCACTGTCGGTACCGTCAGGTTAGTGCAGGTGACAGATTTCCTTTAAGGCATAAATGGGCACTGTCATTAAAATTTTTTTTGCTATTGCACTCCTTATGGTATATAAAAAAAATCTTTCTAATGTACTTTGTTTAAAAAAAATAGGGGGGGGGGGGGGGGGGGGGGGGGGTGAACTGGGAGGATTATAAAATTTAACAAGACCATGACAGGTACTCTAATTTTTAGATACACTTATTTGTGAACAAGCCATTTTTTTTTAGAGAAAAAAAATAAATAAAAAAGTGTGCAAATAACCAACTTTTCTCTTTAACTGTAAACAGCAAATAATATATTAATATTAATAATAATAGCAAAAATTTTTTTTAATTCTATTCTATTGACTTTTTAAATTTGACTGAATGGGAGGTACCAGCCGTTTTCCAACAAGTTCAATAGAACTCTATATTCCAAAAAAAAAAAAAAATGTATGCAAATAAACAGTCCTTTTTGACTGTTTTACTGCCCAAAAAAAATAAACCAAAATACTGTGTGTGTGAACACAGCCTGAAGCTTTACTGAACATATTGTAGATTAGCCCCCCCCCCCCTTCATCTGTTGCAGAGGCCCAGAATAACTGACATCAAGTCAATCCACAGCAAACGCAGCACCAGGCTAGTACAAAAGTGTGATGGGAGAAATGTTAAATCAGCAAACTGCAGAGAGAGGTAGATACATGGAACCCAAATCATTGGTACCTCACCAGGGTTAGTACACGATTAGAGAAACTTACTCTGTGCCCAGGCTTATGGAGCAGTTGATTGCAGACAAGGGAGTATGAAAGGGTGAAACATGAGCGATGTTAAATAAAAGAAAGCAAAAGAAAATGGGTGACAAATTAGGAAAATTAATACAAAAATAATCCATCTGGGATATTAAAAGGAAATTTCTTCAAAGCATTATTGCCATTTCAAAAAACGTTGCCGGCATGTCCGCTGCTGTGATCAGTCGCGTTCTCCACTGATCTCTACATAGAGCCATGTGTGCGCTCAGTACATGGATTGCAGGACATAGGCTCCATTATAAGTCATTTGGACTGAGCGCCAAGTCAGGGGTGGCCCGCCTTACATGTCTATATCTAGAGATTGTGGGAAGATAAAAACTCCTGCCATGTCAAAAGGTTTTTGAAATTATAGTAATGCTTTAAATACAGAAAAAAAAATTATATATTTTGAAGACGTAAAGTTATGAACGACTATTGATAAGACAAACATATACACATTAAAAGGGTACTTACTGGCAAGCATTCAGAACATTTAGATCCGAACGCTGTGTTCGCGCTGCGTGGGTCGGCTAAGTCCCTCGTGACATCAGGCCATGCCCCCTCAATGTAAGTCTACGGGAGGGCATGACAGCCGCCACACCCCTCCTATAGACTTACACTGAGGGGGTGTGGCCTGACATCAGCCAAATCCTGCAGTGCGAACGTAGTGTTCGGAACTAAATGTTCCGAACGCTGGTCAGTAGAGTACCCGTTTAAATAAATAAATAAAAATAAGGAACTAAGCAACAACTCAACAGCTTACTGGTTGCAGCATCCTGCTTTCTGCTCCATGACTAATTTTACTAAATTTTTTTATAGACCTTAGGCTATGTCCATGTGGCATATTTTGCCTGTAGAGTAGCCTTGGTTTACTGCTGCATATTTTTACATTTTCATTTGTGTATACAACTTGTAATTCTTGTATGTGTGTTTGAGTTCTAAAAGTTGTGCTATATGTACCTGCTGCTATCTGTTCCTGTGACTACACATCATCTGATTATGGACACAAATCTGTTTAAAAAACTCCCTAGGACATGCACAGCCACCTCTCCGATTCCTCTCCTGCTACATGCAGTGACAACTTGTTCATTAGGGACATCCTAAAACTGGGACAACCACTTATCACTGGGATATTTTGTAGATATGCCATAAAGGTCTTAAAAGGGGTTAGGGATCGACCGATATCGGTTTTTTAGGGCCGATACCGATAATCGCGATGCGGGGGGCGGGGCATTATCGGCAAGGTAATTGCCAATACAGATAATGCCCAAAATCGTGATTATCGCCCATACCGATAATCGGTCGATCCCTAAAAGGGGTTGTCCAACAATAAAAAAAATAAAAAATTAAAAAGATTTCTTCCAAAAACAGCACCACACTTGTCCTCAGGTTGTGTGTGGTTTACAACTTGGCTTCATTCACTTCAATGGAACTTAGCTGCAACAACACACACAACCTGGGAACAGGTGAGGTGCTGTTTTTAAAGCAATCTTAACTTTCTTATCCTGGACAACTTCTTTAAGTGAAACCATTTACTAAAAAGTGCATGTATAATCCTCCAACTTTACTCCATTCATACCATTGCCTGAAGCTCTCTTAGGTGCTTATCCCAAGTTTCTCATTTTCTGAAGGCATAAAAGCACTGACTTTGGCACTATATTTCTTGACAAACACCTCCACAGATCCCAAAAGACGACATTGTAAATCAGTAGGGCCCCTGAGGCACCACTGCCATCCTCCAAGTGGCAGATCAAAACAATGTAGTTTCCGACCAGTATTGCAGTATAGGAAAAATTCATATTGTACAGAATTAAAAAAACAAAACAAAAAAACCTATTCGGTATGAACTGATATATCGCCCAGCACTACACAAAATATAAACGGTGGCTTCATTGAGACCTATATTTGGTTTCAATAACAGCCCAGCTCAGCATTTTATTTTCAGTATTTCTAATTGATCTATTCATAATGCTGAAGAGTTTGTGTCACCTGAATGGTAATACCATTGGAATCTGAAGCTAACAAACAGATGACAAAAAGAATCTGGAGTGTTAAAGGAGATCTGTAGTGGAAATTTTTCATAATCCCCTGTGCCTTGGGACGATGAATCATACTGCGCTCAGTGTATCGCCACCCACAGCGATGTCCCGCCTCGGCCGGTAATAGGCTGAGCGCAGTGTGACTATTCGTGCACACGGAAGACAACCGGACCAGAGGACCGAACAGCTGTAGCGGCACTAGGGAGGAATGGAGGAAGGTGAGTAAATTATTTTTTTTTTCAACCCGGGCACAAGAGACTCAAGGTACTTTTCAGTAGACTACTCCTTTAAAGCGTACCTGTCAGATGAGCAAAAAAAAAAAAAAAAACACAAAAAAATAAAAAACTGTTACATGTTGCTCAGTACATCATCGTGATCATGTACATGTAATTTTTATTATGAGTATACGGCCTTTATTTCTGTTAGAATTACCTTTCATACGCTGCTTACTGTAAAAGTTGTCCACCACAAGCAGGGGGAGTGTCCCTCTTCTCCTCAGTGTGATGACCACTCCCCCTCCCTCTCTTCTCGGAGTCTAATCTGTAACCCTTTCCTCTCTGGTTTTAAGCTATATACAGGCTGTCAGGACATGTTAGGAGTTGTAGTTTTAGAGCGACTGCAGATTGACTGTATGTGGAGGGATCATATAAAATTACAACTCCTAGCATGTCTTCCCACCCTGTATATCTTTCAGGGCATCATGGGATTTGTAGTTTTATATGATCCCTAAACAGTTACTCTGCAGCTGCTATAAAACTAAAACTCCTATCATGCCCTGACAGCCTGTATATGTCAGTGCATGATGGAAGTTGTAGTTTCAGAGAGAGAGACAGGTTAGGGAGAGAACACTGCTGGGGGACCGCAACATACACATACCAACTTTCCTGGTCTTAGGTTGCTGCTAATGTGCCTGATGTATGTGCACGTGCTCGCTCCTGGCAGCCACACTCTTAACACAGGCATTGAGAGGGACGGGAGCGGGCACAGCAGCGCTGGACCTGCTGTCAATCAAGGAAACTGTCCGTGATGTAGGCGATGACGGCAAGACGGGGCCAGACTGGTATGTGTCCCAGCAGGCAGAAGGACCCCCTAGTGGCCTGTTTTTTGACTCTCTTTTTCACCATGAAATTCTAAAAATGTTCTGATGAAAGCAATTGCAAAACATTGTTGTGCAATGCTTTATAACATTTCAAAAGTTTTTATATCTGACAGTGCCCATTTAACTTTTCTACTTCCTTTTTATAGAAATCATGGTTTATAAAATCATGGCTTTGTCCAAGCTGAAGCACAGGCATGGACAAAGTCCAGTAAGTGAGGGTGGGATAGGACTCCCCCGTGCTCGCTCTCTCTCTCTCCTGCCCGACATGACGACTCCCCGGTGCTCGCTCTCTCTCTCCTGCCCGACATGACGACTCCCCGGTGCTCGCTCTCTCTCTCCTGCCCGACATGACGACTCCCCCGTGCTCGCTCTCTCTCTCCTGCCCGACATGACGACTCCCCCGTGCTCGCTCTCTCTCTCCTGCCCGACATGACGACTCCCCCGTGCTCGCTCTCTCTCTCCTGCCCGACATGACGACTCCCCCGTGCTCGCTCTCTCTCTCCTGCCCGACATGACGACTCCCCCGTGCTCGCTCTCTCTCTCCTGCCCGACATGACGACTCCCCCGTGCTCGCTCTCTCTCTCCTGCCCGACATGACGACTCCCCCGTGCTCGCTCTCTCTCTCCTGCCCGACATGACGACTCCCCCGTGCTCGCTCTCTCTCTCCTGCCCGACATGACGACTCCCCCGTGCTCGCTCTCTCTCTCCTGCCCGACATGACGACTCCCCCGTGCTCGCTCTCTCTCTCCTGTCCGACATGACGACTCCCCCGTGCTCGCTCTCTCCTGTCCGACATGACGACTCCCCCGTGCTCGCTCTCTCTCTCCTGTCCGACATGACGACTCCCCCGTGCTCGCTCTCTCCTGTCAGACATGACGACTCCCCGTGCTCGCTCTCTCCTGTCAGACATGACGACTCCCCGTGCTCTCTCTCTCCTGTCCGACATGACGACTCCCCCGTGCTCTCTCTCTCCTGTCCGACATGACGACTCCCCCGTGCTCTCTCTCTCTCCTGTCCGACATGACGACTCCCCCGTGCTCTCTCTCTCTCCTGTCCGACATGACGACTCCCCCGTGCTCTCTCTCTCTCCTGTCCGACATGACGACTCCCCCGTGCTCTCTCTCTCTCCTGTCCGACATGACGACTCCCCCGTGCTCTCTCTCTCTCCTGTCCGACATGACGACTCCCCCGTGCTCTCTCTCTCCTGTCCGACATGACGACTCCCCAGTGCTCTCTCTCTCCTGTCCGACATTACGACTCCCCCGTGCTCTCTCTCTCTCCTGTCCGACATGACGACTCCCCCGTGCTCTCTCTCTCCTGTCCGACATGACGACTCCCCAGTGCTCTCTCTCTCCTGTCCGACATGACGACTCCCCAGTGCTCTCTCTCTCCTGTCCGACATGACGACTCCCCCGTGCTCTCTCTCTCCTGTCCGACATGACGACTCCCCAGTGCTCTCTCTCCTGTCCGACATGACGACTCCCCCGTGCTCTCTCTCTCCTGTCCGACATGACGACTCCCCAGTGCTCTCTCTCTCCTGTCCGACATGACGACTCCCCAGTGCTCTCTCTCCTGTCCGACATGACGACTCCCCAGTGCTCTCTCTCCTGTCCGACATGACTCCTCTGTGCTCTCTCCTGTCCTATCAGAGAGGAACGCTAGTCCACCCTCACTTACTGGACTTTGTCCATGCCTGCGCTTCAGTTTGGACAAAGCCATGATTTCTATAAAAAAAAAAAAAAAAAAAAAAAAAAAAAGGGAAACATTTTCTTATGAAATATCAGAATTCTGATATTGTGTCAAAGATCACCCTGTAGCCCAGAGTGTTTTCTTACCAGCACGTCTCCAGCTGCTGCAAAACTACAGAACAGCTGGAGGCACACTATAGGGTCGGATCCCGCTGTGGATCCGTTACGTTTGACCATACCCTTAGGGTGTATTCACAGAATTTTTGCCCACAGAATTGCACTCAGGAATTCCATTGCATGAACCTAAACATTGGTGTGAACAAGTCTTCCGCTGACCCATTCACACTGTGGAATTTTAGTGGTGGTAGATTTAACCACAGAAATTCTCATGCCGAATTTCGAGCCATCAATGGTGACAGCACAGCCTAGTGTCAAGAGAGTAGGGAAAATTCTCACCCTTTCTTAGGGTACATTCACACACTCTGGATTTGTCACGTTACAGGTTTGCTGCCGATTTTTACTACCCAATTATTACATTGAATTGGAACAGTCTGCTACAAATGCAGCTGGAATCGTGCCAAAATCGCACAGTACAGGGGTCCTGATTATTATTTACAAAAAGAAAACAAAAACTTCAGCTGATAATCGCACGTCAGCCGCTAGGGCATCTGCTTGAATGAGTGTGACCGAGATCATATGACCAACACCCATCTGCAGAGCACAGGCCCCGAGCGGCTCTGCGCACATACCCGCCGCTTTTTGCTCTGATCTGCGTAGTGACCTGTAGGTAAGAGACCATGAAGGACAGCAGGGTACGTACATCCCAATAACAACGCATTCTACACGGCCGAGCACTGCATAACGAGGAGCCCTTACCATCCTGTGAACCGGAGCAGACAGCCAGAATGGAAGTAGCGAGAGAGCTCAGCAGCCAATAGGAAAGCAACGACAGCTGCCAGTCACAAGATGGCGTCAACAGCGAATCAGCAGTCCGCACAGCTCACCAATCAAGGAACGGAGCACGTGACTGGCTGTCTACGGTGCACGGGAAGCTCCAAACTTTTCCGCAGTTCAGTGGGAGTGTGAAATAGGGAAGCCCGCCCTTACTGACTTATGTCATGTGACTATTCCCGCGTCTTTTTTTTTTTTTATGTGGTGACTGGTTTACCTCAGTAGCGCTCCCAACATGAAGTGTGTCATTCCAGGCGGGCATTTAAAAGGTATCAGGGATACAGTGTCCTACAACCTGTAGTAATACAAAACTACAACTTCTATGATTCTCTGATAGCCTTCGGCTGATGGGGGATCATTGGAGTTGTAGTTTTGCTACAGCTGGTGAGCCAATGGTGGGTGAACTTTGCTGAAGATCGTAACAAAATAGTATGTTATAGGAGATATATTCTAGTATAGAGTAGTGTTGGGCACGAATATTCACATTTTTAACTTTGTTGCGAATATATTCGCTATATATTCGAAATTACAAATTTGTTTTTGCGCATATTTGCTCATGTGAATATTTACATATTTGCATATGTAAATCTTCATATATGTGTATATTTGCATGTGTGAATATTCGCATATTCCTTTTCACTTGTGGGCCAATTAGAATGATGCAAATACACTTGTCAGAGGTTCTCAACAACATCCCTAGCAACCAATAGTAAAGTTGCCCACCCCTCACTGTTTTCTTTCTCGAATATGCAAATATAACGAATACACGAAATTCGTGAATATAGGACAAATATTCGTCTATATGTTCACTAAATATCGCTAATTTGAATATGGCTAATGCTGCTCATCACTAGTATAGAGCAGTAGAAATAGTCTGATACAGTGCCATCTTTTCACACAGAACCGTCTGTCCAACACTGTTCAATGTTTCTGCAGATTCGATTGGAAATTCATTGCTGTCTATGGAAACAGCGCATTTCCGAGTGTAGAAACAAGCAAATGTGCAATGGCCATCCGTGGATACATGTGGTGTTGTTTTAGGAAGGAAGCAGCTATGTTGCTCTAATCTTGTACAGTAAGATGGTCATGGGTGCCTCCAGCTGTTGCAAAATTAACTGCTCTAAAGAGTTCAGTCATCTGTTTTTAGAGTAAAAACAAAACTGCCGTTGCGTTGCAGTTCACCGTTAAGAGCATTTCAGAACAGCAACACAAACTCATGGACAAAGCAATAAATCCCTGACAATAAGCAGACCTGTTCTGTTGGCCAGCTTGAAGAAAAGTTCTGAGGCAGTCAATGTGCCTTTACACCATGGTGCAGAATCTGCCTTCTGTCACCAATGACTTCTTAAGTATGGCAGTGACTGCACTATGGAGCCTAGGAATGAAGATTAATTTGTTGGCTTCGGCCATGTGCTGGTCACAAATAGGCACTGACAGCAGAATTTGGTCTAAATCTGGACCTATCAGTAGAAAACCGGGTGTAAATAAGCCCATGGGCATATAGGGCTAATCATCAGGATTTTTATCTCTGTAATCCTTTTGAGATGCAAGCCTTTTTGTTAATATGTAAATTAGTCTGAAATTCCCAGGGGGTGTTCCTCAGAACAGCAAGAGCCCAGGGATAGCCAGCCCATCTCTTCTTATTTATTGCCTCTAGGTCAACATGCATACACCTACCTCACCTTGACCAAGGGCACAGAGGCTGTAAATGAGAAAAGTGGACTGGCTAACCTTGGACTCTTGCCGCACTCAGGAACACCCCCTGGGCACCTGAACCTAATTTACATATTAACAAATAAGCTTATATCTGCGCGCTGGAACAAACTACTAAAATTGTAAATGGTGTGCCTGCAATACTGATGACTCATGGACAAGCCTGATGCTGCTGCTGTACTGGTTAGTGTCCCATCCCAGTAGGTATGGAATTTAACCTTTTCAGGACGTAGGGCTTATGCATATGCCCTGCATCCCGAGTCCTTAAAGGGGTTCTCCGGTGCTTAGACATCTTATCCCCTATCCAAAGGATAGGGGATAAGATGCCTGATTGCGGGAGTCCCCCCGCATGGGACCCCCGTGATCTTGCACGCTGCACCCTGTTTATAATCAGTCCCCGGAGCGTGTTCGCTCCGGGTCTGATTACTGTCGATCACGGGGCCAGCGGTGTGTGTCATCATGCCTCCGCCCCTGTGTGACCACACGCTCTGCCCCTCAATGCAAGTCTATGGGAGGGGGCGTGACAGCTATCACGCCCCCTCCCATAGGCTTGCATTGAGGGGCGGAGCGTGACGTCACACGCCGTCGGCCCTGTGGTCGCCGGGTCCCCAGCAACGGGACTCCCGCGATCAGGCATCTTATCCCCTATCCTTTGGATAGGGGATTAGATGTCTAAGCATCGGAGTACCCCTTTAACCCCTTAACGACGCAGGACGTAAATGTACGTCCTGGTGATGTGGTACATAACGCACCAGGACGTACATTTACGTCCTGAGCACAACCGTGGGCATCGGAGCAATGCCGGCATCATGCGCGGCAGGTCCCCACTGTGGATCGCAGCCAGGGACCTGCCGTAATGGTGGACACCCGCGATCCTGCCATTAACCCCTCAGATGCCGTGATCAATACAGATCACGGCATCTGCAGCATCGCGGTCACTTAACAGGATGATCGGATCGCCCGCAGCGCTGCCGCGGCGATCCGATCATCCTGCACGGCAGACGGAGGTCCCCTCACCTGGCTGGTCTTCCCAATATTCAATTTTATTACGTGTCGACACTGGTCTCTCAATTGAAGCATTGGTGGTGCAATCTGACGACTCTCCCATGGGTGGAAATGGAGGGTATGTCAGCCTTACCATACTCACTTCGTGACATTATGCACCTACCATATTGGAACCTACCTTCCCCTACTTTGCACAACCCTCTACTCAAAGCCACATACGCTGCATGGACAACATACGTAACTGCAACTACATCCCTCTCTACCCCTTCTAGGGAATACTTACCAATCACGCTTCTCCAAGCGTCTATCCCTGGTTTAGATCTTTCTACCTGGATCTCCACAGGGCTCACGCATACACAACTGCTTTATGATCAAAACCAGCTCTTAACCTTTCAATCTATCTGGGAAAACTATGCTATCCCCGTGAGAGATTTTCATAAATATCTGCAAGTCCGCCACCTCTTACACAATCTGACCCCCTCCGCCCCTCATATTGACACACTGGCCCTGCGTTGCATGGCTAGACCCCCTAAGGGTTTGAAAATATATTGCGATACCCTTAATCAAGTCTCTGCATTCACCAAATCATACCCTATGAGACTATGGGAACGGGACTTAGCGCAGTCTTTTACAGCAGAGGACTGGCAACACGCACTCAAACAAATGCACAGAGCATTTCAATGCTCATCACACGTGGAATCCGTGCTAAAAACGGCACGTTGGTATTACACCCCGGATCGCCTCTCCATAATGTATTCGGGGGTTTCACATCTTTGCTGGCGGGGTAGTGGGGCCAGGGGAACTCTATACCACATACTATGGCAATGCCCAATACTCAGACCCTTCTGGACGGACCTCCTGCAGACAACTTCTAGTGGAATTATTTGGTATGCTTCTCCCTTGGTACCCCCAATCTGTTTTGCTCGTCTTGGAGCTTGGCACTCTCCCACCTGATGATCGTGACTTATTCTATATAGTGTGCATCCTCGCTAAAATTCTAATAGTCAGCTTTTGGAAGACAGCAACGATACCTTCTAAAGACACCCTGATCAATAAAATCAACATTACTTACTCGTATGAAAAAATCATAGCCCTGGGAGCTGGGACTCTACCTAAATTTCAGAAACCTTGGAGGTTGTGGAAATCCTCAACTCATTGTAGGGATATATAACCGTCCTCAGCTACCCATACTTAATCAAAATATCTACTTCTTTTCCATTCACCCACTAGGTAGTAACCGTTAGTTGATATATAGGTGTACCATTTTGATATGTAGCGATAGACACTGTTTGCCTAACTTTCTTAGCTTACACTAGCGTATGCTCTGACCGTGGTGTATGCACTCAGCTATCTCTTACCTACCATATACCTGTTGTTTTGTTTATGACTGTTTACGGATTAGAAATGCAGGAGCCACATGGGACTCCTCACGCATATTGTGTAAACATGCTTATTTCCTGGCTACAATTTCTGTAATGCAGTCGTGTTTGTTTTAAAATGAAAAACTTGAATAAAAAACGATTTAAACTAAAAAAAAAAAAGTCCAAAATAGCTGCTTTTTTATAAAATTTTATTAAAAATAAAATTTATAAAAATTTTTATAAAAGTTTTGTATAAGCAAATATGGTATTAATAAAAAGTACAGATCACGGCGCAAAAAATGAGCCCCCATACCACCGCTTATACGGAAAAATGAAAAAGTTATAGGTCTTCAAAATAGGGGGATTTTAAACGTACTAATTTGGTTAAAAAGTTTGCGATTTTTTTTTTAAGCGCAACAGTAATAGAAAAGTGTATAATCATTAGGGGTGTGAATCGCCAAGAATTTGGCGATACGATTCGAATCGCGATACCAGTGTGGCGATTCGATATATCCTGATATATTGCGATACCGTCTAGGTGACGATACATCGCGATATATCCAGATTCTGTCTAAAAAACAATGTCTTTTACACTTTTATTAAAACTTTATTTCAATTTTATTTTTTATACACTTTATTAGACTTTTAGGAATCATTAGATTCCTCAGACAAATGAATAGAGTTCTATTGAACTCCATTGATCTGCGATCCATTGATAGAGCCTGGCTGGACCAGGCTCTATCAATGACAGAGCCACGGAGAGCAGGGAAGCAGAGGTAAGCCCTCCGGCTACCTCCACAGTGGATCGCCCGCGATCGCGCTGCGGGGGGGGGGGGGGATCGTAGGGGTTAAGGACGTAAGGGTTATGCATACGCCCGTGAGAATTCCGGTCCCTGCCGCTAGCCGGTTGGGGACCGAGATGCCTGCTGAAATCACCCTCCCCCCCCCCCATGTCGGCGATCGCAGAAAATCGCATGTCAATTCAGACATGCAATTTTCTGCTATTCCAAGCTGATCGGGTCTCTGGTGACCCGATTGCCCAGAAAATAGGGATGATCGAAGCTGTCAGTGACAGCCCTGATCATCCTGAAGGATAGGAAAGTGATTTCAGTGCTGTGATCTTCTCCTATCCCCTGGCATTAGTCAGAAATAAATTCTGACCAATGGAAGCGCAGGACAGGGGGTTGCCATGGAAACCCCCCGCTATGCCCACCCCTGGATGTCGGGCAGAACGGGGGAGAAGATGCGATGGGGCCCGGCGATCATTGGTGGAGATCAGCGGCGCAGGTAGGGAGATGACGGGGGAGGGGGCAGTAAATGATCTTTACTGTTGCCCTTCTGGTGGTTGCCAAATTGAAACTCCCAGCATGCCCAGACAGTCAAAGGCTGTCTGGGCATGCTGGGAGTTGTAGTTTTGCAACATCTGGAGGGTCACAGTTTGGAGACCACTATTACAGCGGTGCCCAAACAATGGCCCTCCAGATGTTAAACTACAACTCTCAGCATGCCTTGTCTACCCAGGCATGCTGGGAGTTGTAGTTCTGTAACATCTGTCCCTTCAGATTTTGCAATTTTCATGAAAATTGCTGCTATACAGGGTGGGCCATTTATATGGATACACCTTAATAAAATGGGAATGGTTGGTGATATTAACTTCCTGTTTGTGGCACATTAGTATATGTGAGGGGGGAAACTTTTCAAGATGGGTGGGGACCATGGCGGCCATTTTGAAGTTGGCCATTTTGAATTCAACTTTTGTTTTTTCAATAGGAAGAGGGTCATGTGACACATCATCTTATTGGGAATTTCACAAGAAAAAACAATGATGTGCTTGGTTTTAACGTAAATCAAAATATGTCCCAGTGTGTCTTAGGATTGATGACTTCTAAACCAATCCCCTTATTGGAGGGTCGCCCCTCCAGGGAATAACACCCTAAACTAGAGACCCACCTAAAATATAACTTTTATTTCATTTAAAAGAATTGGGATATTTAATTTATTACAAACACAACTGTATTAAAATTGTCAGGTTGTGTTGTGAGACACTTTTGTTTCTAGCCCACTAGGTGACGCTGTTGTATAAGTCTCAGCTTCTGATGCCTATTCACATCCAGTCATCGGCATGTGCAGTTTACTGCTAAGACTGGATTGTCCACACTCCCTGTCTAAAAACCAGCGTACCCTGCCTTAACGTTTCGCTAGACCCCCTAGCTTTATTTGTCCTTTTGATAAAGCTAGGGGGTCTAGCGAAACGTTAAGGCGGGGTACGCTGGTTTTTAGACAGGAAGTGTGGATAATCCAGTCTCAGCAGTAAACTGCACATGCCGATGACTGGATGTGAATAGGCATCAGAAGCTGAGACTTATACAACAGCGCCACCTAGTGGGCTAGAAACAGTTATTTACAAGTTTCTGACCACTTATAAAATATGTTCAATGTGTTCAACTACGGATACTGGAAGCCTGTGCTAGCATTTCTTCTGCGGTGTTGCTATCAGTGTGTGAAGAGTGGGTGAAGAGGGTTGCATTGACAATCCAACACAATGGGCAGCACATTGAACACATTTTATAAGTGGTCAGAAACTTGTAAATAACTCATGAAAGAATAAAGTTACGTTAAAACCAAGCACATCATTGTTTTCTTGTGAAATTCCCAATAATTTTTATGTGTCACATGACCCTCTTCCTATTGAAAAAACAAAAGTTGAATTCAAAATGGCCAACTTCAAAATGGCCGCCATGGTCACCACCCATCTTGAAAAGTTTCCCCCCTCACATATACTAATGTGCCACAAACAGGAAGTTAATATCACCAACCATTCCCATTTTATTAAGGTGTAGCCGTATAAATGGCCCACCCTGTACTTTGAAGCCCTCAAATTTTTTCAAAAAGTAAAAATATGTCCATTTTATGATGCCAACATAAAGTAGACATATTGTATTTGTGAATCAATATAAAATGTATTTTGAATATCCATTTTCCTTACAAGCAGAGAGCTTTAAAGTTAGAAAAATGCTAAATTTTCATGAAATTTTGGGCTTTTTCACCAAGAAAGGATGCAAGTAAAGATGAAAATTTACCACTAAAATAAAGTAGAATGTGTCACGAAAAAACAATTTCAGAATCAGAATAATCGGTAAAAGCATCTTAGAGTTATTAATGCATAAAATGACAGTGGTCAGAATTGCGAAAAAGGGCTGCGTCTTTAAGGTGAAAATGAGCTGCGTCCTTATTAAGCGGTTAAGGTAAGTGACATATACCTGCAGAAATCCTAGTGACTTCATTGGGGCCATTAACCCCTTGGGGACAGAGCCCATTTTGACCCTAAGGACCAGAGCATTTTTTGCACATCTGACCACTTTCACTTTAAAGGGAACCAATCATCAGATTTTACCCTATATAATGCTTAGCAAAGCGTTATATAGGGTAAAATTGTTGTCCTCACCATCCCCGGGGGATGCTCCTGCCCCCAGGGATGGTGAAGATATGAAGTTATAAACTAATCACCGCCGCCACCGTAAGTAGTCACCTGGGCGGGGAGCTCTTCTTACCAACTCCCGTTCTTCGGCCGGCAGCGACGCCCCTCCGCTTGATTGATGGGCCGCGTCATTGTTCCGCTCACTGAGCAGACGGAGCATAGAGATGACGCTGCCCATCAATCAAGAGGAGGGGGCGTCGCTGCCGGCCAAAGAACGGGAGTTGGTGAGAAGAGCTCCCCGCCCAGGTGACTACTTACGGCGGCAATGACTAGTTTATAACTTCATATCTTCACCATCCCTGGAGGCCAAGCGTTATATAGGGTAAAATCTGATTATTGGTTCCCTTTAATCTCTTAAGGACGCAGGGTGTACCTGTACGCCCTGCCCCCGTTCCCGGTATAAAATACCGGGTCGGTCCCGGCAGCTAATGACAGCCGGGACCCTGGGCTAATAGCGTGCGGCACCGATTGTTGTGCCGCGCGCTATTAACCCTTTAGACGCGGCATTCAAAGTTGATCGGCGCATCTAAAATGAAAGTAAAAGCTTCCCGGCAGCTCAGTCGGGCTGATTGGGACCATCGCGGGGAAATCGCGATGTCCCGATCGGCTAGAATGCGAGCGGAGGTCCCCTCATCTGCCTTCCTCGCTACAGATCGGCAATTGATTGCTCCAAGCCTGAAATCCAGACCGCCGACTACACTGATCTTTGCCGTGTCAATGCACGGCAATGATCTGTGTATGAGATCGGTATGTGCAGTGAAATAGCCACCGGGGGGGCTATAACACTGCAAAAAAAAAAGTTAATAAAGATCATTTAACACCTTCCCTAATAAAAGTTTGAATTACCCCCTTTTTCCCAGGGGGTAATTCAAGAGTGCCCAAGTCATTCTCTAGTATTGATTTGGCCTTTTCCTCCTCTGACCGTTTGCCTCTGGTGAGTGATGCGGTGTACACCGTTAGGGGGATCTCTGACCACTCAGCACTCTTCATTTCCCTAGGTCTAGGCCCTCGTCCCTCCTCGGTGTGGCGGATGCATCCTGGCTTGTTACGGGAGGAGGTGATAGCATCACTGTTAGACGCCCACAATAGTTTTGGGAACATAACAGATCCCACCTGGATGTCCTGGTGCAATGGGATGCCTATAAAGCTCATGTTCGGGGGGCCTTTGTGGGGGGGGGGGGGGGGCGGCCAGAGACCGATGTATGCACTTAGAGAATGGACATTGCAAACTGAGATAGGGGTCTTTGAGGCGGAGGTAGTGAGGGACCCGTCCCCAACTGTTGAACGGGAATGGTTGAAGACCCAGAGAGCTCTCGTGGTTCAGAAGAGATTAGTTGATAGGGAAGCCACCATATTTGAATTTGGGGACAAAAACGGTAGGTAGTTGGCTTATCTGGCTAGGGAGAGTAGGCCGGTGGCAGCTATTCCGTGTATCAGAGAGGCTACCGGGGTTTTGGTGACTGACCCGGCCTCTATTAACGCTGTATTTCGTGATTTTTACCGGGTTCATATACCTTCCAGATTCCAGGTGTTCCTGAAGGCTTAGTATACTTCCTTAGGAATTTGTCCCTTACGCCCTTAACTAGAGCTCAGGCTGATGCTTTGGATGCCCCCTTTACAGATGATAAGATTTCACTGGCTATTTCTGCACTGCAGCCAAGGAAGACCCCGGGATTAGATGGCATGATTGGGGATCGGTACAGGATGAATGAAGAGAGGCTGATCCCTATATTACAAAACTTTTTTAATGCAGTATTGGAAACTGGACGAATCCCTGACTCCATGAGGGAAGCTCTGATTGTAGTCCTCCCCAAACCGGGCAAGGATCCGACTCTGCCGGATTCCTATAGACCAATCTCACTCCTTAAAGTTGGTATTAAAATCTTGGCTAAATTGTTGGCTGATTGGCGGCAAAAGGTTGTAGCCATTGTCATTCATCCTGACCAGACTGGTTTTATGCCGGGGAGGGCTACGGATATCAATGTCCAGAGATTGTACCTTAACATAGCTGCGGCGGCAGGGGGGCCTCTGGGGGCTACGTGGTCAGCCTAGACATTTACAAGGCCTTTGATTCAGTGGAATGGTTATATTTGAGGGGTGTCCTGGGAGTCCTTAGATTTGGCCCCCGGTTCCGGGCTTGGGTGAGGCTGCTGTATGATAGTCCCAGGGCAAGGGTTAGAACTAATCTGGAGGTTTCTGAGGCCTTTGGGTTGGGCAGGGGAACGCAGCAGGGTTGTCCTCTGTCTCCCTTTCTGTTTGCCCTAGCGGTAGAGCCCCTGGCTGCGGCCATCCGAGCATCCCCTAATATTCATGGGATCTGTAGAGGTGGATGATATGTTGGTTTATTTGGCAGAGGTTCAGGGTTCCCTAGGGGCCCTGTTCTCCCTCTTGGCAGACTTTGGTTCTTTTTCAGGTCTCAGGGTTAACTGGGGTAAGTCCTCCTTGATGGCCCTTTCTAGGACGGCAGACTCCGTGCCGCCTCTTCCCCACGGGCTGCAAGTTGTCTCAGTTCAGATACTTGGGAGTAGAGGTTTCTTCTTGTGTGACGGAGTTTGTCAGGTTGAATTTAACACCGGTGTTGGAGTCTGTGTCTGATAAATTACAGGCTTGGTCCTCCTTACCCTTCTCTTTGGCTGGTAGGATTAATATTTTTAAGATGATATACCTACCCAAATTTCTGTATCTATTTCATCTTTCTCGGATAGTTCCCCCCCAAAACCTTTTTTAATAGGCTGAGTGGTGTTTTGAGGTCCTTCTATTGGCAAGATAAACCTCCAAGACTGGGTCAGGCACTGCTCCAGGCATCCAAACAGCGGGGTGGTTTGGCTGCCCCTAATATGCTTGATTATTTCCTAGCCTCTCAATTGGTGTATCGACCTGGATATGGCGAATGTGGCTACTGCCTTGGCGGGAGCTCTTATGGGTTTATATGTAACATTGACTAACGTCCTTCCTCCAGATTGTTGTTCCCTATCAAGACAGTGGCTGAGGTGTGGTTGGTGGTTTCCAGACGCTTTCCTCTAGCGGTAATGTCTGCTAGGGCACCTTTGTGGGGGAATCCTCACTTTGAGCACCAGCAGGGGTTAAAGGCTGCTGGTTTCTGGAGCGATCATGGAGTTAAATTTGTGATGCATTTATTTGGGGAGTTCTCCTCCTTTCAGGAGATCTGTGACTGCTTCCATGTCCCTCGAGGTGCCCAGTTCAGGTACTTCCAGCTGAGACACAGCTTGATGTGACTCTGGCGTTTTCTGATGTGGAGCTGCTTCTGGGTACCGCCGACCTCGCTAAACCCCTGACCCAGGTCTATGCTTTGCTGCAATCGGTAGGTCCTGATCTGTTTGGGTTGGCATTTGTGAAGTGGGTGGCGGGTATCCCGGAGTTGACTGAGGATCACTGGCAAGAAGTTGCCAAAACATTTTACCCTACGGTGGTTAGTGCGAGGGATCTGCTTATTCAGAGGAGGCTGGTCCTCCGTTTATACTACACTCCGGTTAAACTGTTTCGTTTTGGGGTCTCCTCCTCGGATACCTGTTTTAGATGTGGTACGGATGTGGGTTCCTTTTTTCATGCAATGTGGAGTTGCCCCTGTGTAGAACCCTTCTGGAGGGAGGTGATGCAATTTATGGCTGATCACTTAGACTTTCCCTATGTGTGTTCCCGGTTGTCTGTCTACTGGGTGTTATTAATGACTCGGCAACGGGCTCCCATAGGTGCCATCTAGTTCGATTTTTATTAAGGTAAAGTATTGATTATGGCCTGGAAGGATACCTCTACCTCCCCCCCCCCCCTCCTTTCGAGATGGCTTAACCTAGTCAATAAATATGTACCACTGTATAGGATGCTGTATATTAGCCGTAAATGCCCCGAGAAGTTTGATAGGGTGTGGATGCCCTGGCTTGTGCTGGGTGAGTCGGTGGTCCTCCCTGAGAGGGTTAGTTCTCCGAGTTATTTTGGCTGGCTGGACTTGCTAGGGAGGTAGGTGGAGTGCTCCGGGAGTGTGTAAGTGTGAGAGTCTGTTGTTTGTCTTAGTGTCTGTTATGTATCTGTGGGCCGGCTGAGGTCTACCTGGAATGTGAATTTGGTCCTGCAGTTCTCTTTTCATGATACGCTGTTTTGGTGGGCGGGTGGACTTTTTGCCGGGCCAAATGTTGGTGTAATGTTTTGTTTTTTGCTGTATGTCGGTTCATAAAAAGTTATAAATAAATAAATACTTTTTAAAAAATTTTTTGGAGTGTTTCACCAAGAAATGATGCAAGTATCGACGAATATTTACCACTAACATAAAGTAGAATATGTCACGAAAAAATAATCTCTGAATCAGAATTAAAAGTAAAAGTAACCCAGAGTTATTAATGCTTAAAGTGACAGTGGTCAGATTTGCATAAAAGGGCTGTGTCCTTAAGGGATTAAGAAAATACAGACTCTATACCTGACCCCCTAAACAAATTCAGACCCTGGACCTGATCTCCTAAAAATAAATAAAAATAAATAAATAAAATAAAAAATACAGACCCATACATGACCCTTTAGAAAATGTAGACACCTAAATACAGTAAAATCTCCCTTAGCTGACACCACCCATTAGCGGACAGTTTTTAATTCCCTGGCAGAGTCCCATAAGACTTAATGTATTTGCATCCTCCGAATAGGGGACACTACCAATAGCGGATGCGAACACACCCAATAGGGGACAAAACATTCCCATTTGGGGATAAAACATTCCCAATAGGGGACAACCAGGCTTTTGTGCTTGCCCTACCTTGCACACAGGGCCTCCATCAGAGGTACAGTCAATACCCCAGAAAGGGGCGCCACATCACCTTGCAGCAGCCCAAGCACAGAAGCAGAAGAGCAATGTTTAAACTAGGGATTGACCGATATCGTTTTTTTAGGGCCAAAACCGATAATCTGTCACCTTTCAGGCCCATAGCTGATAACTTATAAAGATATTTCGGTATAAGTTATCGACTATTTCAACCCCCCCGGCGGGGCAGAAGGCGTTGCAGATCAATGATTTAAAGCGGGCGCTTTAAATCAATGAACTGCAGTGGCTTTTGACGGGCCAGAGACCACCGCCGCTGCCTGCTTCTCTTCCCCTGCCTGTCCTGGGTCTAACCACCACAGTTGCCCCATTGCCTCCCGCCCCATCCTCTGCCCACATACCGCCGCTGCTGCCCCATCGCCTCCCCCCCCATCCTCTGCCCACATACCACCGCCACTGCCCCATCGCCTCCCCCCCCATCCTCTGCCCACATACCGCCGCTGCTGCCCCATCGCCTCCCCCCATTCTCTGCCCACATACCACCGCCGCTACCCCATCGCCTCCCCCCCCATCCTCTGCCCACATACTGCCGTTGCCGCATCGCCTCCCCCCCCATCCCCGGTGTTATAATTACCTGTTCCCGGCGGTCCGCGATCCTTCTGGCTCCGTCGGTGTCCTGCGCTGTCACTGTGCGTACTAACTGTGACATCGCGTTGGCAACGTCACTCGTAATTACGCAGCGCACAGCAACAGCGCAGGAGCCAGAAGGATCGCAGACCCCCGTGAACAGGTAATTATAACACCGGGGATGGGGGGAGACAATGGGGGGAGGGGGGCATTATCGGTAATTGCCGATTATCGGTAATTACCGATACCGATAATGTCCAAAAATCGCGATTATCGGCCGATAATATCGGCCAAACCGATAATCGGTCAATCCCTAGTTTAAAAAGTGGTCTCCTGCTTCTGTTCTCCGCTGGCCACATCATTCACAGCCCCCCCCCCCCCCCCCCCCCCCCGTGCCACTATATTTCCCCTGTGCCAAATCATCCCCCCCATTACTCCCTGTGCAATGTCATTTCCTCTTGATATCCCCCCCTGTGCTATTTCATTCCCCCTTTATTACCCTTTGTGCAAATTCTTCGACCCCTCTTTACCACCCCCTGTGCCATTTCATCCCCCCTTTATCTCCCTGTGCCATTTCATTTCCCCTTTGCCACTTTATAAAGAGGGGGGTGATGAATTGACACAGTAAGTGGAAATGAAATGGCACAGGGAGATCAAGGGGGGATAATTTGTCACTAGGGGAATGAGGTGGCACAGGATATAATGGATGGGGGGATGAAATAATACGGGGGAGGGATAAGGTGTGATTAAAGGGCACTGGGAGATTCTACTGTTATA